>NC_080702.1:41064897-41371273 GCF_030445035.2 Dasypus novemcinctus | reverse complement strand
GCATAGGAGAGCCCCACGTTCAAGGAATGTGCCCCATAAGGAGAGCAGCCCAGGGTGAAACTACAGTCTGCCCAGGAATGGTGCCGCACACACGGAGAGCTGACACAAAAAGATGATGAAACAAAAAGAAACACAGATTCCTGTGCCACTGACAACAGAAGTGGACAAAGAAGAAGACACAGCAAATAGACACAGAAAACAGACAACTGGGGTGGGGGGTGGGGGAAAGAGGAGAGAAATAAATAAATAAATCTTTTAAAAAAGGGTTGAAGTTTGAGGACTCAGCTTGTATCTATTTGTTTGTTTGTTTCTCATGCGTCGGTTATAAGATTTAAGAAACTACCACCTAACACAAAATCTTGAAGATGTTTCCCTACATTTTCTTGTAGGAGTTTTATATTTAAATCATTGATTATTTTGAGTTAATTTTTTTATAAGTTGCGAAATCACGGTTTCCTTTCTTTCTTTTGGGTAAGGCTATCCATTTCTCCCAGCAACAGTTATGGAATATTGTGTCCTGACCCAGGTGGGTGAGCCTAACAGCCTTGTTAAAATTGATGGACTGACTGTAGAAACAAGGTTCAATTTCTGAGTCTCAACTCAGCTCCATTTGTCTGCCTTTTCTTATGGCAGTTTCATGCTGTTTTTACCACCATAGCTAAATAATACATTTTAAAGTCAGGAAGTGAGAGTCCTCTAACTTTGTTCTTTTTAAAGACATTTTTGGCTATTAGGAGTCACTTATCCTTTGGAAAAACAATTGATTACTACATTTGTGATTTCTGCAAAAAAGGCTATGGTTATTATTGGGATTACATTGAATCTGTAAATCAGTTTGGGTAAAATTAATATCTTAATAATATTTATTCTTCCAGTCATGAACACAGAATGTCCGTCCTTTTAAGGACATTCAGTTTCTTTTAACAGTGAATTTTAGTTTTCTGAATACAGGTCTTTTATGTCCTTAGTTAACTTTATTCCTAAAAAAATTGATTGATTTATTCACTATAATAAATAGAATTAATTCTGATGTCTTCCTCAGATTACAAATCACTAGTGTATAGAAACGCTACTGATTTTTGCAAATTAACCTTGTATCTGACCACTTTCCTGAACTTGTCTTTAATTCTAATAGCTTTGATGTGTTTTTTTCAGGATTTTCTAGATATAGGATCATGTCTTCAGAGAATAGTGAAAGTTTTACTTCTTCATTTCCTACTTGGGAGCCCTTTATTTCTTTGACTATCCTAATTGATCTAGCTAGAAATTCTAGCACAATATTGAATAATAATGGTGTCAGTCAGCATCCTTATCTTTCTCCTGTTTTCAGTGGGAAAGCCTTCAATCTTTTACCATTAAGTACAATGCCAGTTGTAGTATTTTCATATATGCACATCAACATATTAAGAAAGCATCCTATCCCTATCTTTTAAAGTGCTTATATCAAGAAAGTGCACAGTAATTTGTCAAATGCCTTTTCTGTATCAATCAAGAGGAGCACGTGATTTTTATTCTTCAATTTATCAATGTGGTTTATTAAAATAATTGATTTTCTTGTGTTGAATGAAAGTTGCTTACCTGGGAAAAAGCCAACTTTATCATGGTGTATAATTCTTTTAACATGCTTTTGGATTCTGTTTGGAAGTATGTTCCTGAGGGTGTTTCCATCTATAATTATTAGAGATATCCATATGTAATTTTCTTTTTTCATAGTATCTTTATCTGGCTTAGGTATTAGGGTGATTCTGGCTTCATAGAATGAATTTGGTCATATACTTTCCTGTGCAATTTTTGGAAGAACTTGAGCAAAGTCAGTATTAGTTCATCTTTGAAGGATTGGTAGACTTCATCCTGTGAAGCCATCTGTTCCTGGGCTTTTCATCTTTGGGAGGTTTTTGATGACTGCTTCAATGTCTTCACTTGTGATTGGTTTGTTGAGGTCTTCTATTTATTCTGTACTCAGTGTAGGTGGGTCATGTGTTTCCAGGAGTTCACCAATCTCATCTACATTTTCTAGTTTGTTTTTTTTTTTTTGGCATACATTTGTTCATAGTATCCTCTTGTGATCTCTCTTTTTTCTAGGGGTCAGTGATAATGCCCCCCCTCTCGTTATATATTTTACTTACTTGTGCCTTTTCTTTTCTTTGTCAGTCTAATTAAGGTTTTGTTGATTTTGTTGAATTTCTCAAAGAGCCAAATTTTGGTTTGTTATTCTAATGTTTCATTGCCTTTGATTTCATTTATTTCTGTTCCGATATTTTCTATTTCTTTACTTCAGCTTGGTTTGGGTTAGTTTGCTGTTAATTTTCTAGTTCTTCCAGATGTGTAGTTAGATCATCAATTTTAGCTCTTTCTTCCTTTTATTGTTTTTATTTTATTTTTTATTAAATTGCCTTTTTTAAGGTACATAGATCACCAAAATTATGAGTTCTGACATACCACATACCACGCACCTCCCCACTCTTCCCATATCAACAATATCTTTCACCATTGTGGCACATTCATTGCGTTTGGTGAATACATTTAGAAGCACTGTTAATGTAAGCATTTGAGGGTTATACATTTCCCTTTGGCACTACCTTTGGAGTGTTCCATAAGTTTTGATAGGTTGTGTTCTCATATTCATTTGTCTCAACATATTTACTGAATTATCTTCCATTTTGTTCTTTCACCCCCTGATTGTTGAAGAGTGTGTTGTTTAACTTACATATATTTAGATATTTTCCTTTTTATCTGGTCATTACTGATTTCCAGATTCATTCTATTATGATCAGAGACAGTGTTTGGTATAATTTCAATCACTTTAAAATTTGAGACTTGTCATGTGATGCAACTATGGTATATCTTGGAGAAGGATCCACGAACACTCGAAAGGAATCTATATCCTGCTGTTTTGGTGTGCAGTGCTCTATAGACGTATGTTAGGTCTACTTCATTCATCATATTATTTGAGTTCTCTGTTTCTTTATTTATCCCCTGCCCAGATATTCTATTCAATACTGAAAGTTACATATTGAATTACCCAACTATTATTGTAGAGACATCTATTTCTCCCTTCAGCTTTGCCAGCATGTGCCTCATGTGTCTTGGGGGTATTAGGTTAGGTGCATAAATGTTTAGTATGGCTATGTCTTCTTTGTGAAGTGCCGCTTTTATTAATGCATAATGACTTATTTAATCCCTTATAGCAGTTTTGCATTTAAAATCTATTTTTTTCTGCCCTAAGTATCATTACTCCGGCTCTTCTTTGGTTACTATTTGTACAGAATATCGTTTTCCAGCCTTCTCTTTTAACATGTTTGTGTTCTTATTTCTAAGCTGAGCCTCTTGAAGACAAAATATAGGCGACTCATATTTTTTAATCCATCATAGCACTATGTGTCTTTTGATTGGGGAGTTCAAACAGTTAACATTCAATGTTATGACTCTAAAGGAATTACTTACATCATCCATTTTGATCTTTGGTTTTCTGTTGTCATCTCATACTATAGTTCAGCTTTTTACTCTTTCGAATATCCTTCATTTCTGCACTCCTCTCTATGTCACTCATCTTGTTTTTATTTGCAGGCTGCAGCATTCCCTTTAGTATTTCTTGTAATTCTGGTCTTTTGATAACATATTCTATCAGTTTTTGTTTGTCTGTGAATAATTTAAACTTCCTTTCATTTTTGAAGGACAGTTTTGCCTGATAAAGAATTCTTGGCTGGGAGTTTTTCTCTCTTAATAGCTTATATACATTGTACCACTTCTGTTGCAATTTGATATTATTGATGAATTCCAAAAAGAAATATTGGATTATGTTTTAAACTGAACTTTTCTCTGGGCATATAAGATTATATTGGTTTAAGAGGTTTACTTGATTAAGTAATTAGATATACCTCTTGTGCCAGTAGGGCACAGTCACCACTTTTGGTTGGTGTTGACTCACAGACAAAAAGTACGGCAAAGGACAAAGTGGGAGTGTTTTTGATGTTGGGGCTTTGATGTTGGATTTTGATGCTAAAGCATGAATCTGGAACCCCAAGAAGTAAGCTCACAGAGGAAAGATGAAGCCAACCCCAGGTAAAGAGAAACACTGAGCCCAGGAAAAAGAATTCTGAGAAAGGGATGAACCCAGGAAGCCTGAACCTTCACAGATATCGACAGTCATCTTGCTCCAGAATATGGAAATAGATTTTGGTAAGTAACTTGTGCTCCTACCCCAAATAAATACCCTTTATAAAAACCAAGCAATTTCTGTTCATTTGCATCAACACCCTTTGGCTGATTAATACAACTTCCATTTCTCCTCCACTGTTTATGACGAGAGTTTGTCTGTTAATCTTACTGATTTCCCTTCAATGTGATGCTTTTCATTTCTTTTGCTCCTTCCAAAATCTTCCCTTTATCACTGATATTTCTCATTCTGAATTGTAGGTGTCTCAGATAGACCTGTTCTCTTTCTTTGGCATTTTTCTTAGGTATTGATATTTATGTCTTTCACAGGGGTGGGAAAGTTTTTGATCATTGCTTCTTCAAATAATCTTTCTTCTTCCAGTCTCTTGTTCTGAGATGCCAATAATGCATATATATTTGCATTTTGCATTGTGATTCATTACCTTTCTCTTCTCTTTCTGTTCTCCTGTTTTTTCCTGTTCAGAAGTTCTGCCTGCAAATTCACTAATTCTGTCTTTGAGCATTTCAAATCTGTTCTTATTTCTTTCCAAAACATTTTTAATATCATCCATCATGTCTTTCATGCCCATAATGTCACTTAACCTTTTTGAAGATGTTCAAATTGTTCTTTATGCACATCCAATGTCTTCTTAATATTCTTTATCTGTTTAGTCATATTTTCTTTAATTCTTTAAAATGATTTAAGAGAATTGTGTGACTATTCTTGATTAATTGTCTCAAATCCTGAATCTCTTCAAGGTATTTGTTTTGTTCCTTTGGCTGGGCCATCTCTTCTTGTTTCCCAGTATGCCTCATACTTTTTTGCTTATGTATAGGCATTTGATATGTTTGTAAATTTACTCTGATGGCCAATTTCTCATTCTTGCCTATAGTTAATATTTTTTCACAGCTTCTTGTTATTTGATATAACTTCTCCTAAGTCTTTAAAATTACCAGCTTAAGTTACTAAAACTCTGCCAGAACTAATAATGGGTTGCAAACTTCTTCCAGAGGTGCAGTAAAGAAAGCTCTAAAAGTTTCTGTCCATATGATTTCCAGGCCTGTTAGCAGATGGTCCTTGTTGCAGCACCTTTCCACAGAGGTGTATCTCTTTTTGTTTTCTCTGTTTTATTCTGGCCAGAGCCAAAATTCAAAGTGGTCACTGCTGGCCAAATTCACTGAAGAAAAGTACCCCAGACTCTGCTTCCCTTTTCCCTTGTAATAGTTGGCAGGGAGGATGATGTCTGCTCCACTTTCTGTAAGCTGAAATGAGCACGGGTTCTACTCCCACACTTTATCTGGTGGGTTTTGGAGGGGAGCCCTTTCTGTTGGCTGGGAGATTTTGTAACTAACTGTTTGCTGTTTGGGATTCTTCATCTCTCTGTTTCTCACAGTCCTGGGAGTTGTGAAGCACTGTCTTGGTTTGCTGGCCCTCAAAGCATGTCCCTCAGGTGGCCTTTTGCTGTTTCTCTATTGTTATTTTGAGAAATGAACACTTTCTACCAAATCTGTTGCCATGAACCCACAATTCTAGCAATGACTTTTGTTATGTGGTTTTGGGTAAAAAATAATTTCTCGTATAAAACTCTTTTTTTTGGCAGTGTGTAAATTGGCTCCAGAGTTCACACCATGAAATTGAGTCTCCGTCTGATTGGCTTACCGTAATCCAAATTCAGTTTCCTATAGGTGCCTTTCTCCTTCATCTTCCCTATTATAAGTTAAGTGTGCTTGTAATTTATAACCCCCGTTCTTTAAATACTGATGAGCTCACTAAACTCTTAGAGTCTACAAAAGAAGTAAGGATGCTCTTACACATTATTTTGTTAGGAGAACATATTCCAGAAATTTCTCTCGGTCTTTTCTGTGATAGTTGTTTTCAAGTACACATGATAAAAAACAATGTGAAAAGAATTCAAACAAGACCTAAACACATGAAAGGATATTCTGTTTTCATGGATTAGATGATTAAATTCCATGAACATGTCAATGCTACCCAAATTGATGTATATATTCAAGGCAATCCCAATCTTAATTCTCAAAAGTCTAATTTACAGAAATAGAAAAGTCAATTATCAAACTTATTTGGAAGGGGCAGTAGCTCTAAATAATCATAAACATCCTTAAAAAGAAGAGCAAATTTGGAGGACTCATGGTTCCTAATGTTGAATTATAATACAAAGTTGCATTGATAGAAACAATACAGTATTGGTATAAAGATAGACTCATTGATGAAAAGAATCAAATTGAGCACTCAGAAATAGGCCCTCAACTCTATGGGCAACTGATATTTGATGTCTACAAAATCCACTTTACTGGGTCTGATCACACTATTCAACAATGGCTCTTGGAGTACTAGATATCGCTAATCAAACAAATGAAAGAAGGTCCCATTCGTACACCATAGAAAAGAATCAACTCCAAATGGATCAAAGATCTAAACACAAAATCCAGGACCATTAATCTCATGGAAGGTAATGTAAGAAAATATCTTCAATATCTTGTGTTAGATGTTTGTCTCTTAAATCTTACATGCAAAGAACAAGCAACAACAGAAAAATAGATAAGTAGGACTCCCTTTAATTTATACACTTTTGCACATTTAGAACTTTGTGAAGTAGGTGAAAATTAACCTACTCATTGGTATTAATTGTTTGTAAATTACACATCCAACAAAGTGAAAAATAAGTGATCCTCCAACTCAACAATAAACAGCCAAATGGATACAATATAATAATGCACAATAGATTTGAATAGACATTTTTCTAAAGAAGAAATATAAATAACAATAAAGCACCATGCTAAAAAGTCCTATATTACAAGCAACTATGATAAAGCAAATCAAAGCTACAAAGAAATGTCATTTCACACATAATAGCATGCTCAGTCTTAGAAAAAGCAAAACTGCAAGAGTTAATGATGATGTGGTGAAATCGGAATGCTTGCTCACTGTAAGCGGAAATGTAGTGTGGAACAGTGGCTGTGGTACTCTGATAGGCAGTTTCTAAGGAAGTTAGATAAAGATCAGCCATGTGACCTATAATACCATTACTAGACATTAGTCAGAAGAACTGAGAAAAGGGACACAAAAAGACACCTAAACAATAATGTTATTTTGGACATCATTCACAATTGCCAAAAGATGGAACAAACTCAGTGCCCATAAATTGAAAAATGGATAAACAAATTGTGTTGTATACATACAGTCGACTATCATTCAGCTTTGAAAATAAATGAAATCATGAAACATATGACAACATCTGTTCCTGGAGGACATTATATTGAGTGAAGCAAGTGAGACACAAAAGGGCATATTTTGGATGATTTCACTATTTTGAACCAAATATAACGAGCAATCTCGTGGAATCAGTAGTTAGACTATTAGTCACCAGAAAATAGAATGGTGTTAGAGAAAGGAAAGATGAGGTTAATTTCTACAGAATTGGAAAGTCTATTTGCTCATGTTTGGAAATACTAGAAATGGTGAAAGGACATCTGAGTGTTTATAATTAGCAAACCTAATATATGGGTATGATAGTGGTTGAAAGGGAAGTGCCAATATCATGTATAATACTAAAAGTAATGGTAAGAAACAATACAAAACATCGGACTATATAGTATAGTGAAACTTCTTGTGAAAATGGGCATGGTTAATAATGTATACATAAGAATATTTTTGTATAAACTAGAAAAATTTATATTAATGTTACAAGGTATTAATATCAGGATATATTTTGGGAAAATACAGCCAAAGCAAACTCTGGGCAGAGGTTTATAGTAATATAATAATAACCTTCCATCAATAATAAATAAAGTACATATGCTAAGTGAAAAACTGAAACCGAAGTTTATCACATCTTGTTAGAGTCCATTTATATAAAATGAAAATATAAATAAATTATAGAGATAGACATAATTTAGCAATTTTGTATGGCAGGAAAAGGATACAGAGATTGATAGAGGACCAGTAACAGGTAGCGTTTTTATGTTCATTTGTTTTGTTGTATTTTTTGTCTTCTTTTTTTTGGAGTAATGAAAGTGCTCTAATGTTAATTGAAATGATGAATGGACAACTCAGTAATTATACCAAATACCACTGATTGTACACTTTAGATGGATTGCGTGGTGGTGGTTGTTTTTTGAAATTTTTATTTAATTGCCTTTTTTTAGAGATACATAGATCAAAAAAGGTAGCATTAAAAAATATGAGTTTCCTATACACCCCACCCCCTACCCCACCTAATCCTCCTACATCAACATCTTCTTTCCTCATTGTGACACATTCATTGCATTTGATGAATACATTTTGGAGCACTGCTGCAGCCCATGGAACACAGTTTACATTGTGGTTTACACTCTCCCCCAGTCCATTAAGTGGGTTATGGCAGTATGTATAATGCCCAGCCTCTGTCCTTGCAATACATTTAGGAGAACTCCAAGTCCCAAAAATGCCTCTACATGACATCTATTCTTCCTCAACTGCCCTCAGCAACTACCATGGTATCTGACTCCACATCAATGATCCAATTTCCTAAATTGCTATAGTTCCAATAGCTCTATAGAGAATAACTGTACGTCAACTCTAATCCATATTTTGCTCCTCCATCCTGTGGACTCTGGGATGGTGATATCCATTCCACCTCTAAGTCAGGAGGGAGCTTAGGTCCCATGGTTGGTGGATATGATTCCCCTGTTTTCATTTGTAGGCACTCTTGGCTCCCTGGTGTGGTGGTTGACCAACTTCACATTTTTGTTAACTGGCCTGGGCAAGTCCAATGAACTTGAGAGTAGGAGCTACAACTCTGCTGAGGCTCAGGGTCCAGCTGGCACATGGCAAGTCCAGAGATTAAAGTCTCCTGAGTATGCACCATCGCTAACGCCAGTCACAGGTTCAGTAAAAGTAACAGAAGAGGCAAATGTAGATAGGTCACATTTGAGTCCAACTCCATCACACTCAGGAACATGAATTCCAAAGTAAGGCTCAATGACAAGGCACTGAACTCCAGAGCCATCTGCAATGATTGTAGAACTTGTGTCTCTGTAGATTTCAGGAGCACATGTACCTGGGTTTGCATCTGCTTTGACCGGCTCTTGGAACCTACTGAGATGCATGTAAGAATGACCCTTCTAATGACCTGAAACTCTTTTTTGAAATCTCTAAGCCATATTACCTCATTTGTACTTACCATTATCCCCTTTTATTCAAGGTCTTTTTCTAGTTTCATCAACTGATAGTGATTGGTATTATGGTTTTTTCATACATTTCAATTAAATTGATTAAAAAGCAATGTGGGTGTTTTGTACACTGCCAACTGTGACTGTTTCAGCTGTTAATGCCAGATATTAGGAAATGATATCAAAGATTATGTGTAGCCTTACTGTATTTTCTGTAAGATTGACAAAGAGTAATTATTCATTCACCAGCTGATTCAGGTACATCACTTTGACTGAGAAACCAGAGTGGCATTTTCAGATTAGTAATTGCTCTGAAGTAGTGTTGAATTTTGAGAAATAAATGTGATCTGGTCATTCATTTTCAATCACTTCACATTCTTTGTCAAGCTGTAAATGCATCTAATTTTGTAGTTTATCAACCCCCAAAAGCAGTTTCTAGTTTTCAGTCATCCTCACATCTGACTGTAGTTTTCAGAGGAAAAAAAACCTTTCACTCATGCTTTCCTTGAAATTTTCTGATTTTTTATTGGGTCTTCATTTGAAAACTAAAAATCCTCAGGATATCATTTTTTGTTAATCTCTCCATTACAACTGAGACCCAATTCAATGAATTAGGATTCTAAACAAAATCTTCATCACATAAACCACTTAGATTGTCCAAGTCTTCCTGAGCCACTGTCTTTAGTGGTGAGTGCAAACCATATATTGTGAGTCATTTTTGTCATTGTTATACAAGTTCTGTATATTTAGCCAATGGAAATAGTTCCATTCTTATTCTCACACATGATACTTACATATCAATTCCCAGATAACTAGTCTGGGAAATCTGTGTTTATGTAATCAATTCTTGTATCAAATATTTTATCTCTATGCATAATTTTATTTAGGCAGATTCTCATTTTGAAAAGACATCTCTATTTGTCCTACTGTTGTTGTTGTGTTTTTTTTTTCACATAAAAAGGCTATTTATTTAAGGGGTGGAAAGGGATATACTATAATATTTACTTTACGATTACTCTTTTATAGGTGAATTTGCCTATATTTTTATTGCTTTTTTACTCTTCCCATTGAAAATAATTCATTCAGTTCTGTACACTAATTTTGTTGTTTACCTTCTTTTTAAAAAATAATCTGTCAATCAGAGAACTGCGGGTTTTTCTCCAACTTTACTCTTTGCCATTTATGTCTTCTATGTCTGTATAGATGAATTTGGGGGAATGTGTGAATATTTTTAAGTGTTACATATGATGTCTATCTCATTGTTTTTCAAACTTAGAAATCTTTGAGTTAATAATAGATCACCATTTTATACTTATTTTCACCTATCTTTCATATCTGTTTTCCTTAACTGTGCCTTTTGGAAGTTTGTACTTAGAGCTACCTTTCAAATTGCATCAGCTCCTGCCATCATTTGGAAGGAATTTTTCTTTCCCTCGACCACAGGTTATCTTTAATATTTTCATAATCTATAACAGTTTCCAGTTTGTGATTGCTGGACAGGATCCTGAGGAAGTAAAATTGAACTGTTCAATACACAATGAGAGATGCAGAAACAATAACACATTTGACAGTAGAAAAATGTGCCTTATATTAACAGTGATAATCAAAAATTTTTACCACGAGGATGAACTGATGCTGAGGTTATCACGTCTATGGATTATGTCTTTTAAATGCTTTATGAGGGTGGATGCCATAATGTCTACTCTACAGGTGAAAATTTTAAAGTCCAAAATTTACCATCTAATATACAGCACATCTCAAATTCAAAATCAGGTTTATCTTTCTCCAAAAACTAAGCATTTAATATCATTTTAAAGCCTTCAGATGTTTCATGTGACAAAAATCCAATTTTTTATTTGCTATATATTTCAATTGTGAAATATCTGTTAATTCCCTTTGTTAATTTTATACTTGTGTTCACTTTATAAAGTTTCTTGTCACTCTAAACAGATAGCACTACATTTGTCTTTTGGATGAATATTTTTCCTTCTTTTTTTTGTTTTTCGTGGTTTTGAGGGGGGTATAACTGGAATTGGAATGCCGTGAGAACCAAGGAAGGATTTCTTCATCACAGTCTCTCAGGGAAGACTTGATTTTATTTCTTTTCTCTTCCTTCCAATCCTTTTAAATATTTCCTCTTCAATTATTGAGCAGATTTTTATGTTTCTTTAAACAAAGGGCAGAAAATGACCAAAGAAAGTGAACAACAAGTTTATATGCCCAAGGATGTCTTGTCAGCTGGAATTTCAGAGAACAATTTCTAAATATTTGGGGAATAGAAAATATGATATTGTTAGCTACGATTGTATTCACTCCTGTTACAATCAGTGTGGCTGGGTGTGAGAAGAGCATGGTGTTAATTTAGCTCTAAGATGACAAAGTGTGCATCCTGTGTGTGTTTTGGTGCATGTGTGTGATTCATTAGGTTTCGGGAGTCCTCCGAGCAGGGTATCTGAGCTCCTTTATTCCAGAAGATATGTGCTATAAAACAGAGTCTCCATGTAACTGTACAAATGCCAATTGGATTCATTTCATTCCATTTGGTGGGATAGATTTCCAAGCAAATTAATGAAGTATGAGCTGCTCATCATATGGATAAAGGAAATTCAGCATTTGTAGTTTCAGCAACTGCAAGGCTGCTGCTATTTAAACTTCTATGAATCAATCTTTGTCCCTATACTTTTACCTCTTAAAACGTCTATGTATTCATCTCTTATCCCTGTCCTCTTATTCATTTCCTGCAACACTCCTTACAGTGTTCACCCTGAAAATCTGAGACAAATCTTTTTTTGTTTTGTTTTGTTTTTTGTCTCTATATATGTTTTTAATGTTAAATTCAAAAAATATGAGGTCCCCATATACCCCCCATCCCCTCACCCCACTCCTCCCCCCATACCAACAATCTCCTCCATCACCATGACACATTCATTGCATTTGGTGAATAAATACATCTCTGAGCACCGCTGTACCTCATGGTCAATGGTCCACATCATAGCCCTCACTCTCCCACATTCCACAAAGTGGACCATGGGAGGACATACAATGACCGGTAGCTGTCGCTGCAGCACCACCCAGGACAACTCCAAGTCCTGAAAATACTTCCACATATCAACTCTTCCTCCCATTCCCTATGCTCAGCAGCCACCATGGCCACATTCTCAACACCAATGTCATATTTTCTTCGATTACTAGCCACAATAGTTCATGAATAGAATATCAGTAAGTCCACTCTAATCCATACTATATTCCTCCATCCTGTGGACCTTGGAATGGTTGTGTCCACTCCATGTCTATAAGAAGAGGGGGCTTAGATTCCACATGGATGCTTGATAAAATCCTGCTGCTTTCAGTTGTAGACACTCTTGGCTTGCTGGCATGGTGGTTGACCTTCTTCACCTCCATGTTAGCTGAGTGCAGTAAGTCCAATAAACCAGAGTGTAGGAGCTGAAGTCTGTTAAGGCTCAGGGCCTGGCTATCACATGGTCAGTCCAGGGATTCAGGTCCCCTGGGTATACATTAAACCCCAGCAACAACTACACTTCTGGTAAAAGTAACAGGAGAGGTTTGTGAAAAAGGATCACATCTAAGTCCAGCTCCATCACACAGAAACAAAAACTCCAAAGTAGGGCCAACTGGCACGGTACTGAAATCCATCTGCCATGACTGTAGAAACTGTGGGTCTCTATAGCCCTCAAAAGAACTAATACCCGGGGTTGTATCTACTTTATCTGTGTCTGGGTCTCTGCTCAGATGTGCATAAGGGCAACCCCTCTGATAACCTGCTGGCTCTTTTTGGAGACTCATAGCCATATAAACTCATTTGTCCTTTCCATTTCCCCCTTTGATTCAGGTCAAAAAACATTTTTAACTCCTTGTATTATATTTAGATTGAGATATTCTGAAGGTCCGAGTTGACCCTTTTATTCAAGGTCATTTTCTAGTTACATCATCAGCTGGTAAGTTGTAGTAATCCCTTGGTGCCAGGGAGGCTTATCCCTGGGAGTCATGTCCCATGCTGAGAGGAAGGCAATGCATTTACATGCTGAGTTTGGCTTCAAGACTGGCCACATTTGAGCAACACAGAGGCTCTCAGGAGGTAGCTCATAGGCACACTGCAGTTCGAGGCCTTGTTCTTATTTCAGGTGCACAGGCTCACAAGCATAATCACTAGTATAAAGGGCTCATTGATGGACCTTCATTTTTTTTTTTTTTTGGTCTTTGCCATTGCACTTGGGGGATTGTTGCTGTTCCTTGAGGGACGATGATAGAGCTCCCCTGGCTAGGAACTCAGCACTCCCTCAGTTGCTGTTTTTAATTGCAACCACGATGAAAATATCCATACATTTTTATGTACCCTAGATAAATGCCTGGGAGAACTCCCTGCCAACCATGTGTCCCCTGTCAATAACATCCCATACCAGTATTCCTCCCCTGCCATTTTTGAACTTCTCTGGAATCCAAAACTTCTTGAAAAGTGAAGCCCAATACATTGCCAGGTTCTGTTAATAGTAAAATGGAATATAGTGATGAGTTTAAAGGTTAGATATACAATATATATTAATTTGGAAAAATTAAGGTAAAAATAAATTGGGGTATCCAAAAATTTAAAAATGCAAAAGCTTTGTTTCTGATGTTTTCCCTTTCATCACTGCAATAAGTGTTGGTCTGTATGCAAAGTGGCAAGGCAACTACTTCCACCTTTTCTCAGTGTCTACATTCTATCTTTTTCTTTTCTTTGTTCTAATTATTAAGCTTATCTTCACAAAAGTTTTAGATCACAGTAATTCATATATATAATATACAGTGCTCTCACATATCCAGCATAAAACCTTTTCCCTTCCACAGCAATAATCTTTTTACATATTCATACTATATTTACTGAAACTGGTGTACAGATATAGAGACAATATCTTTGAAACAAGGTAACATTTGTGTTTACATTATGGTTTATATTTTATACCATACAATTTTCTAAAATTTTAGTTATCTTATGTTTTACATTATGATTTACATTTTAAGCTATCAGCTCCCATATATTTTTGGTGTAATTTAAAATATACACCTTACATACTCTTGTGGAACACTTCTATTGCCCATACACTTACATTGATTCCATATATTCAATATGTCTTTCCCCCTCTGCTTATGGCCCACAGTGACAGTCAATCTACATTGATTGAAGGGCCATGTTCAGAGATACTTGTAACACTGTTGAGGGCTTGATATGCTCAACTATCCTAATGCACAGGGAGGCAACATTTCTCTTGAGATACAGTTCCCTCTCTTTGAGGGCATCAGTCCTCCCCAGGATATGGGTATACCTTCACTCTCATTATATGGGTCTATATCCAATGCTACAACCCACAATGGAAAGATGAGCATTCACATATTCCCTAGGAGCCTGTCCTGTGTCAGATTATCCCCTTTAAGCATCTTAAACAGTTAACCTTCCTTATTATTTTTTTGAAAATTTTTTCTCAGCATTATACTCTCAACAAAACACCTGACAATCCCCTATGTTCATATGTTGCCCCACCCTCCCCTCAATTTCTTTGGCAATATTACCCATTCTCCCATCCCTGGCCCCCCGCAAGCCTGCAAATCCCCACCCAATGGTAACCCTATGCACCCATTTTATCCCTTCCTTGTACAAATACTTACCTCAAGCTTATCATTGATTTCACTGATGTAGGTGTCAGCTTACATTCTTCCTGTATCCCCCAATTTCCTTTAAACCTATCATCCAGTCTTTAGCTCTCTGAGGCAGCTTGGTTTACTTATTTCTTATCATTGAGGTCATGTAGTATTTGTCCTTCAAAGTCTGGGTTACTTCACTTGACATAAGGTTCTGACGATTCATCCATGTTTTATGTGTGTTTGTAGTATATTCGTTCATAAAGCTGAGTTGTTTTCCATTGTATGTATATACCATATTTTATTTATCCGTTCATCTGTTGATGGGCATTTGGGTTGATTCCAAATTTGGCAGTAGTGGACAATCCTGTTATGAACATCGGTGTGCATGTATCGGTTTGTGTCCTTGTTTTCAGTTCTACTGCATATATATCCAGCAGTTGAATTGCTGGGTCATATGACAAATCTATAGATAGTTTTTTTTTAAGAAACTGCCAAACTATCCTCCAGAATGGCTGGATACTTCTGTATTCCCATCTGCAGTGGATGAGTGTTCCCATTCCTCCAAATCCTCTCCAGCATTTGTAGTCTTCTGTTTTTTTCATAGCTGCCAATCTTATGGGAGTAAAATGGTATCTGTAGTTTCGATTTACATTTCCCTGATACCTAGAGAGTTGGAGTAATTTTTCATGTGCTTTTTAGCCATTTGTATTTCTTCTTTGGAGAACCGTGTTTAAATCTTTTTTTCCCATTTTTAAAATGGATTCTTTCTTTTTATTTTCAAGATATAATATTTCTTTTTATATGCAAGTTTTAAGTCTCCTATCAGAAATATGGTTACCAAATATGTTCTCCATCGTGTAGGCTCTCTTTTCACTTTCTTGACAAACTCCTTTGAGGTGCAGAAGACTTTAATTTTGAGGCAGTCCCATTTATCTATTTTTCTTTTGCTTCTCATGCTTGTTGTGTGAAGTTCATGAAGCCATTTCCCATTATAAGGTCTTGAATATGCTTCCCTACACTGCTTTCCAAAGTCTTTATGGTCTTGGCTCTTATATTTAGGTATTTGATCCATCTTGAGTTGATTTTTATATAAGATGTGAAATGGTAATCCTCTTTCATTCTTTTACATATGGATATCCAGTTCTCCAGGCACCATTTGTTGAATAGGCCATTCTCTCCCAGTTGAGAGGGTTTGGTGGTTTATCAAATATTATATGACAATATATATTAGGATCTATATCAGAACTCTCAATTCTATTCCATTGGTCTGTGTGTCTCTCCTTGTGCCAATACCATGTTGTTTTCACTACTGTAGCTTTGTAGTATGTTTTGAAGTCAGGTAGTGTGATTCCTCCAATTTTGTTTTTCTTTTTCAAGATGTCTTTGGCTATTCGGGGCCTCTTTCCTTTCCAAATAAATTTCATAGTTCGTTTTTCTAGTTCCTTAAAGAAGGCTGTGTTGATTTTTATTGGGATTGCATTGAATGTGTAGATCAGTTTTGGTAGATAGACATCTTAATAATATTTAGTCTTCCTATTCATGAACAGGGAATATTCTTCCACTTATTTAGGGTCTTTTATTTCCTTGAACAGTCTTGTGTAGTTCTCTGTGTATAAGTTCTTTACCACATTAGTTAAATTTATTCCTATGTATTTGATTTTTAAATTTACTATTGTAAATGGTAATTGTTTCTTGATTCCTCCTGAGCTTGGTCATTGCTGGTGTACACAAATGCTACTGATTTTTGCACATTGATCTTATATATGTAATTACTAAACTCATTTTTGAGTTCTAGAAGCTTTGTTTAGACCACTTGTGATGGTTTGCTCGGTCAGTAGAGGTGGGGTCTGGCTGCGGACGAGGGGTCGGTCCAGCTCTGGATGAGGGGTCGGTCCCGCTTGGGACGAGGGGTCGGTCCCACTTGGGATGAGGGGTCGGTCCCACTTGGGATGAGGGTTCGGTCCGGCAGCAGACGAGGGATCGGTCTCACAAGGGGTTACACAGTTCGACTGATGGGGTTGCCCAGCGAAGCCGGCGACAAAGGGGTCGCCCGGAGAAGCAGGCGATGAACTGGGGACAAGGGAGGCCAGGCCCCTGTTGGGGGCTCTCAGGACTGGAGGGCGCACGGCAGAAGAACTACCGCGGAGATGAGGTAAACACGCGGGTCCACTTTATTGAGGGAGAGGCAACAGTTTTATAGGGGCTGGGGAAGGCTGATTGGTCAAAGCCACACCCTGTTCTGATTGGTTGCCGGCGAAAGGTCAGTGGGCGGTACTGGATGGGGGAGGGGTGGTGGTTAGGGATTGGCTGTCGCTGTTGCTGGGGGAAGGGGCAGGGTTTAGGGATTGGTGGCTGCTGTTGCTGGGGTGGAGGGCAGACTTGAGTTTCCTGCCCACGCCTGGCTGTTGCTGCTGCCGGGGGAGGGAAAAGGGCAGACTGGATTTCTCCGCCCACGCCTGGCTGTTGCTGCTGTCGGGGGAGGGGAAAAGGGCAGACTGGAATTTTCTGCCCTGCGCCTGTGCAGGGAGAAAGAAGAAGAAGGGTGCCGCCCCACAAGGCATCCTATGGCGCCATCTGGAAGGAGGGGCGGCCACAGAAGCATGGCTGCCGAGAAGGGGAGACCCGAGGGCACTCTGCTCCCATGCCGAGCTCCCTTCAGGGGTGGCGGTGAGTCCGACCAGCCACCCTATTATGGGGGCAGTGGCTTGGCCTGCCGCGGCTGCTCCCCCGCCAGGCCAGCAAACCACACTTCAGCCCGAGGGGTGACCGCGACCACTCAGGGTTTTCTATATGTAGGATCATGTCATTTGCAAATAATGAGATTTTGACTTCTTCCTTTCCAATTTGAATGCCTTTTATATTTGGTTCTTGCCTCAGTGCTCCAGCAAGTACTTCTAAGACAATGTGAAATAGAACAGGTGATAGTGGACATCCTTGTCTTGTTCCTGAATTTAGAGAGAAGGATTTTATGATTTCACCATTGTAAACAATGTTGGCTGTGTGTTTTTCATATATACTATTTATCGTTTTCAGAAAATTTCCTTGAATTCCAATCTTTTGCATTGTTTTTATCAAGAAAGGGTGCTGTTTTTTGTCAAATGCTTTTTCTGCATCTATGGATGAAATCATGCGATTTTTTTCACCTTCAATCTCTTTTTATGGTGTATTAAATTGATTGATTTTCTTATGTTAAAGTAGCTTTGCATACCTGGAATGAATCCCACTTGATCATGTTGTATAAATTGTTTAACGTGTTGTTCAATACGTTTAGCAAGTATTTTGTTGAGGATTTTGCATGTAGGTTCATTAGAGAAATTGGTCTGTGATTTTCCTTTCTTGTGGTATCTTTGTTTGTGTTTGCTACTAGGATAATGTTGGCATCAAAGAATGAGCTATATAATGTTCCTTCTGTTCCGATTTTTTAGAAGAGTTTCAGCAGGATCGTTGTTAGCTCTTTTCAGAATGTTTTGTATAATTCAACTGTCAAGCCATCTGGCCCTTGGCTCTTCTTAGTTGAGATTTGTTTAATGACTGATTCTACCTATTTACTTGTGATTGGTTTGTTTTTCTTCTTTTATCAATATAGGTTGCTTATGTGCTTCTAGGAATTTATCCATTTCCTCTGAATTGTCATTTCTGTTGGAATATACTGTTTCAAAGTCTCTTCTTATGATAGTCTTTATTTCTGTAGGGTCAGTAGTCATATCTCCTTTTTCATTTCTTATTTTGTGTATTTGCATCTTCTCTCTTTCTTTCTTTATTAGTCAAGCTAAGCGTTTGCCAATTTTATTAATCTTCTCAAAGAACAAGCTCTTGGTTTTGTTTATTGTTACAAGTGCTTTCTTATTTTTTATTTCATTTAGTTTTGCTCTTATCTTTATTATTTCTTTCTTTCTGCTTCCTGTGGGGTTACTTTGTTGTTTTTTTACTAATTCCTTCAAATGTGCAGTTAGTTCTTCAATTTTTGCTCTTTCTTCTTTTTTGATATATGAATTTATGGCTATAAATTTCCCTCTCAGTACTGCTTTTGCTGCATCCCATAAGATTTTTTTTAATGTAGTATTATCATTTTCATTAGTTTTAAGGGAGTTAACAATTTCTTTTGAGATTTCCTCTTTGACCCACTGTTTTCCTAAGTGTGTGCTTTTTAATTTCCATATATTGGCATGAAATCTGGGACTCTGGCCCTTGCATATTTCCAGCTTTACTCCACTGTGGTCAGAGATATTATTTTGTATGATTTCAATCGTTCTGAATTCATTGAGCCCTTGTGGCCTATCATATGGTTTATCTTGGAGAATGATCCACGTGCACTTGAGAAAAATGTATATCCTGCTGTATTCTGGTGTAATGATCTGTATATGTTTATTAGGTCCAGCTCCCCTAATAAATTGTTCAAAGTTTTTGTTTCTTTATTGATTCTCTTTTGAGATGTTTTATTCAAAGTTGATAGTGGTGTATTAAAATCTCCCACTATAATTGTAGAGGTAACTATTCTTACACTTAATTTTTCTAGGGTTTGCCTCACATATTTGGAGGTGCCCTTGGTAGGAGCATAAATATTTATGATTGTTCGTTCTTCTTAAAGATTATCCCTTTCACTATTATGTAGTATTCTTCTTTGTCTCTCACAATTTTTTCACAAATAAAGTCTATTTGTCTGATATTAATATAGCTACTCCTGCATTTTTTTGGTTATTGTTTCCTTGTAAGATTGTTTTCCAGCCATTCACTTTCAACCTCCATTAATCCCTGGGTCTAAGATGTGTTTCTTGTAGACAGCATATAGATGGATCATATTTCCATATCCAATCTCCCAGTCTGAATTTTTTGACAGGTGACTTTTATCCATTGACATTCAGTGCTATTACTTTCATGGTATTATTTATGTTAACCATATTTTCTTTGGAGTTGTGTTTGTCATATTTTGTTTGTTTTTTTCTTTCTCTTTTTGTCTTTTTTGTTGATCTTACACTCTGTCCAACTCTGCCTCTCCTGTTTTTTTCTTTCTTCCTGCAGAACTCCCTTTAGTATTTCTTGAAGGGGCGGGTTTCTTGTTGGCATACTCTTTTGATATCTATTTATCTGTGAATATTTTGAACTATCCATCACTTTTGAATGCTAGGTTAGCTGGATGGAGTATTCTTGGTTGGAAGTTTTTTTTTTTTTCTTTTAGTACGTTGACTATATCATACCACTGCCTTCTTGCCTCCATGGTTTCAGATGAGAAATCAGCACTTAATCTTATGAAGCCTCCCTTGTATGTGATGATTCTCTTTTCTCTTGTGGCTTTTCGAAGTTTTTCTTTGTCTTGAGCATTGGTTAACCTGACAATGTATGTCTTGGGGTGGGCCTGTCGGGATTTATGTTGTTTGGGTGTGTTGTGCCTCCTGGACATGTACATCCATCTCTCTCAGTAGATTTGGGAAGTTTTCAGCCATTATTTCCTCCAATACACCTTCTGTCCCCTTTCCCTTCTCTTCTACTTCTGGGATGTCTATAATATATATGTGCATTTTGCATTTTCATTCAGGTACCTAAGTACCTAAGTCCCAGCTGGATTTTTTCTACCATTTTATCGATCAGTTCTACTATCTGTTTGATTTCAGATGTACTGTCTTCCATGTTGCTATTTTTCTCCTTTGCCTCTTCTAATCTGCTGCTATTTGCTGAGAGTGTATTTTCAATTTCTTGAACTGTGGTGTTCATCATCATCATATCTGTTATCTTTTTGCCTATGTCTGCAATTTCCTCTCCAAGTGTTTTCCTCATATTGTATATCTCTTCCTTTACTTTATTAAGGTCTCTAATATATGTTTTGAGATCTTTAATTTCTTGTCCGATGTTTTGCTCCCCTTCCTGGTTTTTACTTTGTTCATTGGATTCAGCCATGTTTTCCTGATTATTGGTTTAGTTTGTAGGTTTTTGTTGCTGTCTGATCATCATTTTATCTTGATGGGTTTAATCAGTTCCTTAGCATCTTTGTCTAGTCTTAGGGATTAATTAGCTGTTGTTCATGCATAAATGTTATGTCTTCTCTTTGTCACTTTGTTCTTCTTACTCTATTTTCTTGTTGCTGGCTAAGTTCACTTTGGAGGAAAATATTAGGGCCAAGGAAAGCAAATGAGTAAGAAAGAAAATGGATAAAGTAATATTGGTAATAAATGTTAACAGAGCAACAATGTGAGTTCTAGGAGAATGGATATTAGACTCAATTAAGTTGTGTAGATTTATAGCAGTAAGTAGAGTACCTATAATGAGAAAGTTAACTGAAATTGGAGAGGAATATTATATTAATAAAGAGCCAGGGTTTTCATGAGAGCAGGAAAGAGAAAAGAAAGACATTAATATCAAGTGTGGATACAAGAGAGAAAACAGAACAAAGGTATTAGTAATTAAAAGTCAGACAATTGGGGTCAAAGAAAGGGAGGTGGAATATAAGAGAAACAGTAGATGATGGAGGATATTAAGATGTAGGGGAAATGGGATAGTGTATGTGGCCAAAATCAATACACGCAGAAAAGAGGAAATGGAGGATGAGAAATCCCAGCAAGTGTGAAATGCTCCCTGCAGCACCTATTATATAAAGAAAATAAAATTAGAAGAAAAAGAAAAAAAGAGAAAAGATAAAGGGGGTGGTCAAAGAAAAGGGGGGGGGGGGTGAGGAAGAAAAAGAAAAGAAAAAGGGAAAAAAAAACCTAAATAAATGAAAAAGGACCTTGGGGGATAAAATGGAAGAAAAGACCAGGAGACAATGCAATATTAGCAACCAAGGGAGAAAAAAAAAGGACCAACGTTTTAAGCTAGGAATCCTCTTAGCAGTTAAATAATACACTTAGGGATCTGCCCTTCCCCTTTCTCCTTTCCTCCCTTCTCTCTCCCAGGGCAGCAAGAAAGCTGCCTGAGAGGTCCAGTAGGAGATTCAAGTAGGTCCTTATTGAACCAACTCAACACAAAAGACTATGGTTCTTTATTTCCAAAGTGAGATCACCTACACCTCACCAGAATCCCCACATATGCTACTGGAAGCTTGGATAGCACATCTTATAGTCCCTCCTCCTTAGGTGTGCTAGGAGAGGTCTAATTGATTTTCTGACTACGCCTTCTCCCAGACCAACTTTCCCATCCCAGGACTTTTAGGTAATTGGGCTTTCTCAGCAGATTCGCCTCTCCTGTCTTCTAGACTCTCCCCAAGACAGCTGGTATATTCCTTCAAGTTCAAGGAGAGAGAGAAAGAAAAAAAAAGAAAACACAAACGCCAAGGGCTAGGGTAATCAAGGACCTCAGATGGATCTCAGGGCGTGGTGGATTCAGGGATGGGAAATCTGTGATATTGCAGACTCAAGGTGAGTGAATCTCTGGATTGTGGGCCACCAGGGTATAGGGGACATAGACCTGGGACCCAGTTATCTGGTTAACAGGTGGCCTGGGAGCACTGCAGCACAACACAGCCTTCAGGGATCCCCACAGCTGGGCCCCAGCGCTAGGGGGAAAGGTCCCACCCACAACCTCTGAACTCCATGTCAGAGACCCAAAATTCCACCTCTCACAAGAATCTCTTCTGTCACTGACACCAAATCGACATCCAGACAACTCCTGCCCTGCAAGCCCCCCAAACAGCCTGCTCAGGGTTTGGGAACACTGCACACGACAAAAATCCCAGGGATCGCTGCAGCCAGGTGGCCAGCCATAGGAGGAGGTGCTCCACCCAGAACCTCTGACCTCTGTGTCGGAAACCCAAAATTCCACCTCTTGCAAGAATCTCCTCCATCACTGTCTCACCAAATCGTCGACTTCCAGACACCTTCTGGCCTGCAAGCCCCCAAAACAGCCTGCTCAGAGCTTAGGAACTCCCCAGCACAGCAAAGCCTTCAGGAATCCCCACACCTGGGCCACCAGTTCCAGGGCAAAGAGTCCTGGCCACAACCATGACCTCTGTGAAAGGGACCCAAAATTCTACCTCTTGCAAGAATCTCCCCTGTCACCATCCCACTAAATCGACATCCAGAAACTCCAGCAGAATATCTCAATCTACATATATTACCAGGAGTTATACACCTCCTGCCCTGCAAGCACCCAAAACAGCCTGGTCCAGCAGGTCTCTAACCCTACTCAGCTGCTTCTTTGCAGGAGAGATTATTAGGTGAACTCACTCAGATGCCATCTTGCCCCACCTCCCAAAACAAATCTTTTTTATTGGGTCTTTGCCCTAGATATTCTCTCTTCTGGTCACAAAATTCCTCTATATCGTCATGTCTCCTGCCTTCTTTTCCTTAAGTTGCTTCTTCAATTTTTCCATCATATATGTGTCTTTCCTGAACATTGGTTGAAAAAGAGCATGCTCAATTCACTCTGTTTTTACCTTCTTTCTTTTCCTTAAAGGAAATATGATCAGCTGGTTTGTAATATGATTATGTTTGTATTTGTATATATTCTTTCTTTTTTACCACTGTCTTCTTTTAAAATTCATTTTCAAAGAAGCATTTGTTTACAGAAAAGTCTTAGAGAAAATAGATGGCATTCCCACATGTCCTACCCCCTCCCTCCCTCACATGTCACTATATTAATAACTTCATAATTGAGTATGGTATTTTTGTTACAATTAATGAACAAATATCAGAGCATTGCTACTAAAATGATCAATGGTTTACATTATGGTTTACATTTTGCACCACACATTTTAATAGGCTTTGATAAAAATGTATGTTGCTCTGTATCTGTCATTGCAAGATCATTTGGAAAAATTCCACTGCCCTAAAAATGCCCGATGCTCCACATATTCTTTCCTCCCCATCCACTTGGAACATATGGTAAGCAGGAATTTTCTATTTTTGAAGAATTATTTTCATATTTACATGCATTAATATTGATGATTTGACTTATTGGTCAATTTTATTTTCCTTGAAACACCTGTTATCAGCTGATTTGTAATATAATTATGTTTTTATTTGTATATATTCTTTATCTTCTGAGCATTGGGTTTCTGAGTTACAGCACTCTAGACTCATTGCTTTGACTATATTTGACTGTTAGTCACAAATCAGTATTTATTCTACATTTAATTTATTTCTCATAAAATCTTTAGAGTTCATGAATGCTTGGGAAAGCCTGAGATTTGGGGATGGAATTCCTAATCAGATGTAGCACTAGAGGTAACACCAGAAATATGTTAAAGGCATGATTTCCATATTAAAATATGGGGAATGAAATTTTCAATAAAATGTACCATTTTGGCATTTCTATTTTCAAAGTGCTGCTTCTTTATATGAAAACTAGTCAAGTTCCTTTTATAAATGTTGTTAGTGACATCCAACATATGGGACCTGGAAATGAAACAAGAATTGCAGAATTTCTTCTCCTGGGATTTACATAGGATCCAAAATTGCAACATCTTCTCTTTGGGCTGTTCCTGTTCATGTTCCTGGTCACTATCTTTTGGAACATACTGATCATCCTGGCCATCTTCTCAGACTCCCACATCCACATGCCTAGGTATTTCTTCCTCTCCAATATATCCTTTTGTGACATTGGTTTGTCCTCCACCATTGTCCCAAAGATGCTAGTGAACATCCAGACACAGAGCAGAGTCATAACCTACACAGGCTGCCTCACCCAGATGAACTTTTTCATGGTCTTTGCGGGACTGGAGGACTTCCTCCTTGTTGTGACGGGCTGTGATTACTTCATGCCCATCTGTTACCCACTTCACTGCATGGTCATCATGAACCCCCAGTTCTGTGTCCTGCTGGTTCTAGGTTCCTGGGCCATGAGTGTTATGCAATCCTGTTTACAGGGGCTAATAGTGTTAAAACTGTCCTTTTGTTCATGTGTGGAAATCCCCATTTTTTCTGTGAATTTCATCAGATGGTCCAAATTGCCTGTTCTGACACTTTTTTCAATTACTTAGCAATGTATTTAGTAGCTGGAGTGCTGGCTGGGGGTTCCCTACCTGGGGTCCTTTTCTCTTCTTCTAAGATTATTTGCTCTGTACATACAATTTCGTCAGCTCAAGGGAAGTATAAAGCATTTTCCACATGTGCATTTCACCTGCTGGTCGTCTCCTTATTTTATTGAACCAGCATAGGGGTGTACCTCAGTCCTGCTGCTTCACACAGCACACATTCAGGTGCACCAGCTGTGGTCATGTACACCATTGTCACACCCATGCTGAACTCCTTCATCTACAGTCTTAGAAATAAAGACATAAAGGAGGCTCTGAAAAACTGGTTTGGAAGGAAAGCATTCAAAGTGTCATTTGTCCTTCAGCAAGTGAAAGGCAAGTTTTAGCAGCTCTCAAACTGTCAGAGCTATACATTTATTTTCTTTTTTCAGTACGTGCATGTAGACTTGCCTAGAATCAAGATGTCCTCATATATGATGTAGAAAAATTTTGAATCACACATTGTATTACTAGAGCAAGATTTTATTTTTGATGATGAAAGTGTTCTCCTTGAAGCATGACAGCTTCATTTACATGTTTAAGGAGCTTTTTTTTAATGGCCTACAAGAATGGGTTCCATTTTCTGAATTATTTTATTTTATTTTTTCAAGATTTATTTTTTATTTATTTCTCTCCTCTTCCGCCCCCCCCCCCCAGGTTGTCTGCTCTCTCTGTCCTTTGCTGTGTGTTCTTCTGTGACTGCTTCTATCCTTATCAGTGACACCTTGTTTCTTTTTGTTGCATCATCTTGTTGTGTCAGCTCCCTGTGTGTGCAGCACCATTCTTGGGCAGGCTATAATTTCTTTCACACTGGGTGGCTTTCCTTATGGGGTGCACTCCTTGGGTGTGGGGTTCACTCCTTGTGCGTGGGGCTCCCCAATGCAGGGGACACCCCTGCATAGCAGGGCACTCCTTGTGTGCATCAGCACTGCACATGGGCCAGCTCCACAGGAGTCAAAGAAGCTCAGGGTTTGAACTGTGGACCTCCCATGTGATAGGCGGACACCCTATCCATTAGGCCAAGTCCACTTCCCTGAATTATTTTATTGGATCACCTTCCTGTTCCTCCTTAAATCCTTCCAGGGCTTCCTATGACTATGACTCCTTGATTTCCTCTGAATAGAACATCTGCCCTTGTTCAAAACTGTCATAATATTTAAAGAATCGACAAGTTACAACCTAGGTATTTACTCTGCTATGCAGTACTTTATCTCTTGTATGTTCAAATCTCTATATTTTTCTTAAAATATAAAATTTGTTGAAACATATTAATAAAGCATACAATCCATTAAGAGGTATAATCACATAATTCTGCATTCATCAATTTCTAATGTATATTCATTAGAAATATACATTATATAAATATAACTAAGCACAGGAGGTTGAAATTCTATCATACTGCTTTCAATTGGTGTTCTGATTTACCGCCAAAGTTACTACTGCACAAACCTCCATACCTTTGCAAACATTCATAATTTTAGTGGTTCTTTCTAAAGCAATTTTATTAAGCAATAATCACATGCCATATAAAACATATAAACTGTATATTCAGTTGCTTTTGATATAATCAAAAACTTGTACATTCATCACTCCAATCAAGTTTATTTGCTTTTTTAATTTAATTTATTTTATTTTATTGAAGACATTAAGATTATATAAACATCATATAAAGTACAGGGGATTCCCATGTGCCCTGCTCCCCATGCTTCCCACATTTTCTTACATTAACATCCTTTATGAATGAGATACGTCGATTGTATTGGTGAACACATTTTGGAGCATTGCCACTAAGTGTGGATTAAAGTTTACATCATAGTTTATACCTTCATCCACCCATCTCTGTAGGTATCAAGACAATTTCTAAGTAAAAAAATGTCCCTGTATTTAACCTCTATTTCCCTTTCTTTGCCCTCATAACCTACAGTAGTCATTTTGTCCATGTCGATATAGTTTATTCCATTATTAGAATCACAATAAGTCTACAGTAGAAAACCAGTAAGACTAATTTAGTCCATAGTTCATTGTGCAAGAATGAGGATTTTTTGATCATGATGTCCACACCACCAGTAATTATGAGGGGGATGCTATTCCATCAGGCAAATGGGTGAAACTCTCTTGCATGCAATTGTGGACTCTCTCTCTACCTTGGTTTGGTAGTTTTCCAACATCAACTACATGTTAGTTGTCCTGGGTGATAGCAATGCCCTGGAGTGTAGGTATTGCAACTCCATTGTGATTCAGTGTTCAGCTGGCATATCTAGAGCCAAAGATTTATGACTCTTGGATCTACCAACTCTAATCCTAATTATAAGTTGAGATAGAAGGACAGAGGACCATGTGTAGGGAAGCCACAACTGAATCCAACTCTGTCAGTCTGGGAGGCATCACTTCCAAAGTAGGGTCCACTGGCAAGGCACCTTACTCCTGAGCTATTGCCCTGCCTATAATGTCTGGATGTCTCCAGAGCTCTCAAGAGCTCCAGTATTTGAGGTAGTATCTACTTTGGCAATGTAAGAGAACCTGCTGAGTCATGCATAAGTGTGACCTCTTGAATGATCTTCCCACTCACTTTGAAGTCTCTTAACCATATAAACTTGTTCATCTTTACATTTTCTCCCCTTTGGTAAATGTCTTTTAACAATTGTATTGCTAGTTGGTGCTTGGTAGTAATTCTGTGGTGCCAGGGACAATGGTCTCTGGGAATTATGTCCCCCACTGGGGAGAAGGTAATGCATTTATATGCTGAGTTTAGCTTAGAGATTGGCCACATTTGAGCAACAAGAAGGCTTCCAGGAGGGAATTCTTAGTTACACTACAATTCTACCCTAAGTTTCAATTTCTAGAGTACAGGTTCATATGCACTGTCTTCAATATCAAAGTCCCTTCAGTGGACCATCCTGTCGGAGTCGATGGACCCGATGGTATTGGGAATGAAAGACAAAGAAAGATTGGGTTCAGGGCATCTGCGAGCATTGATTCCTCAAGCTCATCAGACAAGTTTATTAATCTCAGGGGCTTCTTTATATACCCCAAGCAATTGTGAGAACCAGCAACTATTCTAGCTAACTATTCCCATTACCTCATTCAAATAACACAGTGCACAGTGGATAAGATAGTTACCAAAGCTCATAATGTTCTATTATATTATTGAAACAAATATACTCATTAATCTTGTTGCCGAGGTTACTTGAGATATCAAGTCTGGGTTCTGCTGGAATGTTATGTTTCCCAGAGAGATTAGCCACCTGCACTTATATCTCTAGGGACAACATGACCCAGTGGTCAGAAAGTAACTTGCTTCCATGGAAACAACATGCCTTTGTTTCCCACACCATCCTCCTTCACTACTCATTGCCCCTGTACTTGGGGGATTCTTGCTGATCTATTAGAGGATGTGGCAGAACTCCCCAGGATGGGAATTTTATGTTCTGTCAGTTATTGTATGAATCTCCACCCACCATGAAAATGGCCCATGGACATTTGAACACATTTATATGCATTATATATATGCTCAGATGAGCATCCTTCCTTGTATCCCCCATTTTGACAACCCACACCAATGGTAGTCCTCTGCCACATTTGGAACCCTTCCATGATTCAAAAATTCTTAAAAAATGAAGCAAATAAAATAGCCAAATACAATTAATAAGAAAATGAAATAGTAATGATAGTTTAAAAACAAGAAATAAAATTTTAAAAATTTTTAAATTTTTCAGAAAATAAAGATAATGAAAACATTGTTTAAAAAATTTTTGGACATTTTCAATTTCATCAATGTAACATCTGTTGTCTTATATGTACAATAACATTGTCTTCCATATATTTTCCCAGTTACTTACTTTTTAATAATTTTTATACCTTTTTATCCTTTTGTCCTCAAAGAAGTTTTAGGTTACAGAAAAGTAATGTACCAAATACAGGGGACTCCCATATAAACATCTTTTCCTTTTTCCCCATCCTCTATTAATAACATTATATATATGGCTGGTACATTTATAACAACTAATGTACAAATCCTGAAGCATACCTACCAACCATGATCAATGATTTAAATTACAGTTATCCTTTTGGACCATACACTTTTATAAATTTTGATGCAATTGTACATGGCCTGTAACCAAAAATAGCAATATTATGTAGAACAATTCCATCTCCCCAAAGTGTCCCCTCTTTCATCTACTCTATTTCTCCATTCCCCTCAGGATCTGTGGCAATTACCAGGCTTCAATCCTTGATGGAAAAAATTCATAGTTACTTGCCAACAACACTGTGGACTTGAACATTGGTTTGCCCTCCTCTGTAAGATACCGCCCATGCTCTTCAATGACTCCTGCCAAAACATTTAAGAACATATTGGGCTTCCCCAGGATGGAAACCCACCACCTTGATACTCATTAGGTGGGCGTCCACCCACTGATATAATACATTATTCCAAGGTGAACACTCCCATATTCCCTAGAAACCTGTCCCAGGTGAACCCTGAATGCCCCCTCTTCCATTGACTTAAGGATTAACAATGATTAATGTTTTATACATATTACATTAATCTTTAATAATATTAATATTTTAATGTATTGCCCTCTTTATTTCAATCCGCTGTTTTCTTTATTGTACTTTTTTTCTTTTATTGTTAAACCTATTTTTGTACTCACATCACATTCTGTCATCACTTGAAAGCATTTTCTTTTTCACTGGACAACTGGTCACCTTTATTCTCTGCATAATCTAAAGGGTGCATCATCACTGATTATTGGGAGGGAGCCTAAAGAAGGGAAAAACGGATTGAGGACTGGAGACTTATTTGGAAAAATGAGACATTGGATAGGTACATTAAAAATTAGCCTCACTTCATCACCTGTGATAGCCATTCTCTAGTGAATGAGAAGGAACCATGATAATACATTTGAAGATATTAATTCATCATCTTAACCATTTCATTAGGATAGATACCAAGATGAATCCTTTATAGGTGACTGTATTAAGAATTAAAATATTTTGGTTCCTATATAATTTCAACAGCTAATATAATTGTAGATCTGTGCTTCAAAATCCATTTGGTCTGGTTGCAACACTATTTTGCATTTAATATTCCTTAAATATATTCTACTGCTTCCAATAAAATTTCCCAACTTTTGTGGTACTTACTATATTTTCTTTTGTATAAAGTTGGTTTTTTACCTTCACTCATTTTAGTCTTGCAGTGTTCAATCTGTATTATGTCTTGACTGCAAGAAAATATGACTATTTTATTTTGTGAAAATTGGTTTGTTTTCTAGCTATCAGGGTACATTATCAATTTTGGAATGCCAACAGAGCCAAGGAAAGTGTCTTTATCACAGCTCCTCCATGGTGACATTTTTATTATAATTTTCTTTTCAACTGGTTACCTTATTTTATCTGTCTATGAAGAAGAATTTTGGTTTTCTTTAAACACAGACAAGAGAATTGCTATACCCAAATGAAGCTCCTAATTTTCATATGAAAGGAATCTTTGGAATTTTTGTTACCATTCCTAAATATTTTGAGGGAAAAAATATGATGGCAGTTTGAACTGCACGCATCGGAGGTCTTCTCAATTTTCTGTGGGTAAGAAGGGCATTTGATCAACAGGGCAGCAGGAAATTATTTGTTGTGTTTGTGTGAGTCTGTGTGTATGTGTGTGTGTCTTGGTGTTTCAGTGTTTCTGTGTCTGCATAGGAGTACATGTGTGTACATCTGTGCCTGTCTTCCTGTATTTGTGTTTCACTGAGTGTTTCCATCCCATGTGTGCTTATGTGTATGACTGTATGTTTCTATTTGTTTCTTTGTGTGCCTTCGGGTCAGTGTGTGCCTGTGTGTATGTCTCTTTGACTAGGTCTTTGCATATTTGGTGGTTTGCACAGTCAACATAGCAGGCATATTTTAATTCATACATTCTAAGAAGTGCTTTCTACAATATAGAATATGAACACAACCCTTCACATGGAAACAGGAGTGGTTCACTTTCATTTCTGTGAGAGTTTTATGATTGTTAATTTCATTTGTCAGGTTATCTAGGTTATAGTTCTTGCTCCAGCAATCTCTGGCCTAATGTTAATATGATGGTATTTTTTTCTTAGAGTTTCTATGAGAAAGTGATTTAATTTTTATATATGTTTTTATTTTTAAAGAAGCTTTAGATACATAAAATTTGCATTATAAAAATAAGGGCTGATCCAGCAGATGGTGGCAGAGTAAGGAGCTCCTAGAGGAGCTCCTAGAATCTGCTCCTGCTACAAGGTAGAGCTATCTGGAACTAGCTGAAGCACCTGTTTGGGGGTTCCAGGAGACAAGAAAAACATCCTGCCACATCTTGAAATAATTGAAGGAGAAGGCTGCCCATCTGCAGAGAAGATTCATGATTAGAGCACTCCACACCAAGGGGACTGGTGCTTATCCTCCACTGGAGGCACAAGCTACCTTGGGACCTGTTCCATGGCTGGAATTGAAAGTTACACTTCCCAAAAAAAGGGGAGGAAGAGATGGTTGGGACTCAACACAGCTTCTGATGAGTAAAGTCAGTGAGCTAAAGCATAATCCCAAGAAAAGTTAAAGTTTGACTCTGTCCAAATCTGAAAGAGGCCAGTAGCCACCATCTTAACTCCACACCTGGCAAGAGAGGCCAACTGAAAATCACAGTGCTGGTGAGGAAAAACTTCTTTCCATCCAGATAAAAGTATAGGTCTAGTTTAAACCCACTGGGGTTCAACAATGGCGGCGGAGGAATACTGATATGGGATATTATTGACAGGCTATATATGGTTGACAGGGAGTTATACAGGGCATATGTCCAGGGTACATGGTAATGTTTAGATATATTCACAGTGGAAACAATTAAAAACAACAGCTGGGGGGGTACTGGGTTACTGGCTGGGGGGTCTCTGTCGTGGTCCCTGGGGGAGTAGCAGCAGTCCCCCAGGTGCAATGGTAAGAACCAGGAAAGAATGAGGGCCCAACAATGGGCTCCTGATACTAATGGCTATACTTGTGAGTCTATACACCTGCAATAAAAACAAGGCCTAGAGTAGCATTGTGCCTAGGAGTTTCCTCCTGACAGCCTTCATGTTACTCAATATGTGGCCACTCTCAAAGCCAAACTCAGCATGTAGATGTAGTGCATTCCCCCCAGCATGGGACATGACACCTGGGGATGAGCCTCCCTGGCACCGAGGGATCACTACCACATACCAGCTGAAGATGCAACTAGAAAGTGACCTTGAATTAAAGGTTCAATGCGGATCAGCAGAATATCCCTGTCTACATATAATAACATGACTTCAAATTGCTGCTTGACCTAATGTAAGGGGGAAATGGAAAGGAGAAATGAGTTTATAAGACTACGAGTCTCTAAAAAAGAGTCTGGAGGTTGCCAGAAGGAATGCCCTTATGCACAACTGAGCAGAGTCTAAGAGACAGATAAAGTAGATACAACCCCAGGTATTGGTTCTTTTGAGGGTTAAAGAGATCCATGGGTTTTATGGTCATGGCAGATGGGGTTCACTGCCATGGAAGATGGCCCTTCTTTGGAGCTGGTGTTTCTGCATGATGGAACTGGACTCAGAGAGGATCTCTTTTCACAAGATTTGCATACTACTTTACTGGAATTGTAGTTGGTGCGGGGGTTTAAGATATATTTAGGGGATTTGAATCTCTGGACTGACAATATGATACCCAGGCCCAGAGCCTCAACAGACTTCAACTCCTACACTCTGATTTATTGGACTTACCCCACTCAGCTAACATGGAGTTGAAGAAGGTCAACCACCACACCATGGAGCCTAGAGTGTCTACAACTGAAAGCAGGAGGAGTGCATCCAGTATCCATGTGGAATCTAAGCCCCCACTTGACATAGATGTGCAATGGACACAACCAATCCAATGTCCACAGAGAAAATGTGGCATGGGTGTGGGAAGTGTGGCCATGGTGGCTGCTGGGTGTGGGGAATGGGAGGAAGAGATGAGATGGGGAAGCATTTTCGGGACGTGGAGTTGTTCTGGATGGTACTTCACGGTCAATTACAGGACATTGTAGATCCCCCCAGGGCCCACTGGATGGAATGTGGGAGAGTGTGGGCTATGATATGGAGCATTGACTATGGGGTGCAGAGATGCTCAGAGATGTACTTACCAGGTGCAATGGATGTGGCATGATGATGGGAGAGAGTGTTGCTGTGGGGGGAGTGGGGAGTAGGGGCGGTGGGGTTGAATGGGACCTCATATTTTTTGAAAGTAATATTTAAAAAATAAATAAATAAATAAACCCACTTGGAGGGAGAAAGTTGGAGGAACTTGCACCAGCCTCTCTGGGAAATTACTGGTCATGCCGTGGAGGCTGGTGAATCTCCTACTTCAGCAGCACAAGCTGTCCCAGGAGAAATTCTGTCGCTGTAATTGCAAGACACATTTCCAAAAAAAGGGGGAGGAGGAAACAGTTGGCCACTGATTTTGGTTACTGATTAGTAGACTTGGCTGTTTGAGGTATAATCCCAGGATCAGCTAGGATGTGAAAGAGACTCATAGCCACCATTTTGACTCTACCCCCAGGCTGAGGGGAAGGCAGGATTGAAAATCACAATGAGGGGAGGAATGGGTTTCTTTTACCCAGATTGGCCTGTAGCCTTCACCTAAGCTTTAGCCCACCTCTGGCAGAGAGGAAGCTGGTGGGCCATGTGCCAACCTATCCAGGTAACTGCAGGTAACTTTGGCTGGCAAAGACTGAATAGAACTGAGAAAACAATTCTATTAGGGCTACTGTAGTCATCTTGGACCCAGACTGCATAGATTGCTGCCCACATCTGCATCTCCATCCCTGCCCCAGGTAGGGGAGAAAGGGGTGTGAAGCTTCACCAGTCTCTCTGGGCAACTACAGTCTAGGTCCGCACTACTTGGATAATTCTACACAGCTGTGTCTCTGTCCCTACCTCTGGCAAAGGACAAAGTTGGGAGAAGCTTCATTCATCCCTGGGGCAATGAGGACAGATTGAGATTCCACAGTTTACAGCAGTAACTACATCCTTGCCCCATACTGCAAAACCAACAAGGAAAAAGTGAAGAAAACCCTAAACTAAAGAGAAAAATTGCATCCAGAATAAATACTCTATTAAGCCAGATGTTGAGACACTAAAAAAAATTACAATCCACACCAAAAACAAGATATGGTCCAGTTAAAGGAACATTATAAGCCTCCAGATGACATAAAGGAGTTGAGACAATTAATCATAGATGTTCAAACAAGTCCCCTTAATTAATTCAATGAGATGACTAAAGAGATTAAGGATATTAAGAAGACATTGGATGAGCACATGGTTGGTTGTAATCATCTAATGATATTATCTCATAATCAGAAAGAAATGTTCCACCACAGTATGGTGTGTTGGCAACGGGGTGTTGTATGGGAATACTCCACATGTGCATGATTCCTTTATAAGTTAACAACATCAGTAATGAAAATATATTTAAAAATTGTAGTAGTGTGGGTTAAGGGAAATTCATGAAATGAAAGATACGGCCTATATTTATTAGTAATATTTTGATGAATTCTTTCATAATTTGTAACAAATATTTCACATGAAAGCAAGGTGTTCATGGTGAGGTAATGTATGAGACCCATGTATGATGTCATGCATCCTTGATTTGTTAAGTTTGCAATTCTTACTATACATTTATTTTCTGTATTTTCAAATATAAATGTTATACTACAATAATTATTTCAAGTGTGGAAAAAAGAATTTGAAAGCATACATAGAAAAATATCAGATCCTATGGGAATGAAATGCACAATAAATGAAATTTTAAAAACATTGGAATCATATAAGAGCTGATTTGAGGAGGCAGAAGAAAGGATTTGTGAACTTGAAGAAAACGCCTCTGAAAGTGAACATACAAAAGAACAGATGAAGAAAAGAATGGAAAAAATTGAACAAGTTCTCATGGAACTTAAAGACACCAAAAGATGTGCAAACATATGTGTCATAGGTGTCCCAGAAAGAGAACAGAAGTGAAAAGTTGCAGAAGGAATATTTGAAGAAATAATGGTAGAAAGTTCCCCAACCCTATTGAAGGACATAGATATCCATGTCCTAGTAGTACAATGTAATCCCATCTGAAAAAATCTTAATAGACCAACTGTGAGACACATACTAGTCAGAATGCCAATGCCAAAGACAAAAAGAATTCTGAGAGCAGCAAAAAAAAAAGCAATGCATAACATATAAGGGAAACCCAATAAGACTAAGTGCTGATTTCTCACCAGAAACCATGGAGGCAAGCAATCAGTGATACATTTAAGATAGTACAATAGAAAAACTCCCAGACAAGAATCTTATACAAAGCAAGATTGTTTTTCAAAAATTAGGGTAACAATAGAATATTCACAGATAATAGTAACTGAGAGAGATTCTAACTAAGAGACCAAATTTTCAGGAAATGCTAAATGGTGTATTAGCGCCTGAAAACAAAAGACAGAAGAGAAAGGCCTGGAAAAGAGTCTAGAATGAATATTAATTCAATAAAAGTAATCCAAAGTGCCAAAAGAGTGGGATAATAAAATATGATAGATAAAACACAAGTAGGAACAAACTTAACCAATGATATATAGCACTTGCAGTCAGCAAAATGCATCTCAACGTTCAAAGAAACCAAAAAATGGCAAAAATAACTGGAAAAACATCCCATACTTATGGATTGGAAGATTAAATATCATAAAGATGTCCATTCTACTCTAATTGATATACAGATTTAACGCAATCCCAATAAAAATTCCACCAGCATTTTTCTTTTAAATTGAAAACATGATTATCAAATTTATTTGAAAGTGTCAGGAGTCTTGAATAGCCAGAAACATCTTAAAGAGGAAAAGTGAACTCTCATATCCAAGCTTTAAATTATATTACCTGGCTATAGTGGAAGAAACAGCATGGTACTGACATGAAGATAGACACATAGACCAATGGAACCAAATTCATGGTTCAGAAACAGACTCTCACATCTATGGTCAAGTTATTTTTGACTAGCCTGTCAAACCCACATAGCTTGGGCAGAACAGTCCATCCAACAAATGGTATTGACACAACTGGATATCCATAGCCAAAAGAAGGAAAGAGGAACCCATCTCAAACCTTATCCAAAAATTAACTCAAAATGGATCAAAAATCTAAAGGAAAAGCAAGAATCATAATTTCTAGAAGAAATTGTAGAAAAATATCTGCAAGCCCTGGTGGTAGGTTGTGGATTCTCAAAGGACATAAGACAAGGACTGAAATGGACTACTGATGTATAATATATGTAGAAGTTTTAATTAGCTTTAATGTTAAAGTGTGGAACTGTAGAGTGTGGCTGGTAAGAAATACTAAAACCTAGCTTAAAAATGGTGATGTGGCTGAAAGTGGTAGTCTAGGGATGTAAATTCCAATTGACAGAATGCTAGAGAAAAATATAAGAACTGAATAGTACAGTAAACCAAGAGATGAATGAAAATTGTGGTTGATTACAGATGGCAAAAGCGTCCTTTGTGAGCTAGAACAAATGTACATCACTATTGCAAGGTGCTGGGAATGTGAGGAAGCATAGGAAAAATACAACTGGAGTGATATATGGACTGTGGTTAGCAGTAATAATATAATATACTTGCATCTATAACAAAGATGTACTGTGTTGATAATGGGGCAGTATGGAGAATGTATGCAAAATGTACACTATGGATTGGTAACAATTAGATGATATTAGTTTACCTGTAACAAATTCCACCACAGTATAGTGTCTTCATAATTGGATGTTGTTTGGGAATTCTGGATATGTACATAATTGTTTTTTAAGTTTACAACTTCTGTCATAAAAATATATTAAAAAATAATGTCATCATGGGTTGGGGGAAAATACACCAAATGTAAGATAAGGGCTATAATTAGTAGTAAGATATTTTTTTTTAGCTTAAAATTTTTTATTTTATTTTATTGACTTTGTAATAATATTACATTAAAAATATATATGTGAGGTCCCATTCAACCCCACCCCCCCCCACCTCTCCCCCCCCCCCCCCCAGCAACACTCCCTCCCATCATCATGACACATCCATTGGATTTGGTAAGTACATCTTTGGGCACCTCTGCACCTCATAGTCAATGGTCCACATCATGGCCCGTACTCTCCCCCATTCCATCCAGTGGGCCCTGTGAGGATATACAATGTCCGGTGATTGCCTCTGAAGCACCATCCAGGGCAGCTCCATGTCCCAAAGACGCCTCCACCTCTCATCTCCTCCTGCCTTTCCCCATACCCATCAGCCACCATGTCCACTTTTCCCAATCCAATGCCACCTCTTCTATGTGGACATTGGATTGGTTGTGTCCATTGCACCTCTATGTCAAGAGGAGGCTCAGATTCCACATGGATGCTGGATGCAATCCTCCCACTTTCAGTTGTAATCACTCTAGGCTCCATGGTGTGGTGGTTGTCCTTCTTCAACTCCATCTGAGCTGAGTGTGGTAAGTCCAATAAAACAGATTGTAGGTGCTGGAGTCTGTTGAGGCTCAGGACCTGGCTATCACATTGTCAGTCCAGAGATTCAAATCCCCTAAATATATCTTAAACCCCAACATTAACTGCACCTCCAGCACATTAGCATGAAAGTCTTATGAAGGGAGATCCCATCTGAGTCCAGATTCATCACACATAGTAGTAAGATGTTGACAATATTCTTTCATAATCTATAACATATATCTCATGATGATGCAAGTTGTTGGTTCAGGGGTGATGTATGCGACTCCTGTATAACATTATGCATGTTTGTTTGTAAGTCCACAACTTTTACTATACACTTACAGTTTATGTATGTTCATATATAAATAATAGAAAGGTAAAAGTAATAATATGGTGGGTTGGGGAAAACACCTTGGTTAGTAGGAATATTTTGACAATGCTCTATAATTATTAGTTTAAAATGTTTAACAACAATGCAATATATTGTTGGTAGGGTGAGTTATGAGAGTCCTGTATAAAGCTATGTATATTTGTTTTGTAAGTTCACAACTATTATTATACACTTACTTTTTATGTACGTTTATATGTGAGTGATATAGTTCGATAAATTTTTAAAAAATCACACACAAAAAAAAACCTAAGGGCTTCTTATATCCTCCCTCCCAGATTTCCCATATTAACATCTTTCATTAATGTGGTATATTTCTTAAAATTAATAAACACATATCAAAACATTGTTACTAACCATGGAGTATAGTTTACATTATAATTTGCATTCTCCCCACACTACTTTATACGTTTTTAAAATAATGGTGTGTATTCATCAATTCAATATCATACAGGACAATTCCAATGTCCTCAAAATGCCCCATATTGCATCTGTTCTTCCCCCCGTGAGGGTATTTTGTAGAAGGATTGAAATCATTAGTCAGTTGATTGCATAGAGAGCTGACAGCATCTACAGTCATTAAAGAGATTGCCTTTAGTAAGGAGAGAAGCCTCCTCATCCAATCAGTAGATGACCTTCAAGGGAGAACTGAAATTTATAGCATTCAGAAAGAATTTATAAAAACTGAAAACTGCAGCAGTCAGAAAAAATAATTTCTATCTCTATTTCAGACAGATAGCTTCTCCTGGAGAACATGAAGTTATCTTAATCAAGTTTCTAACTTGTGGCATGCCCTATGGAATTCAGTCTTGCCAATCCCCACAGTTGAATTAATAGAAGCCTAAACGTATAGTAAATACAATTGTGTTTTTCTGGGAAATCCTAATACAGATCTGATACCAGGATGGCTTTTTGAGAAAGAGTATTTTAAGGATGAAATCTCTGAGTTTGTTCTGGGTTTTAAAAAACGTTCTTATATGATTAGGTTAAGCAGGAATCATGACTTTTTCCAGTGATCAAGAAGACACTGATAGTCCATGGAGTAAAATCACAAAAGAGATTCACTAATATCACCTTTGATACTGCTATTCAAATGCTCATGAGAGTTCAGATTCCCGGAGACAGTGTGTTTGATAATTTAGCTGAGTTTTATGAGGTTAAGAATGTATGTGGTTAAAATTATAAAGGCTACTTGGAGTTGTAGGCACATCAAGCAATCCATCCATCAACATTGTGGGATCTAAACCCCCTCTTGATATAGCGGTGGAGTGGATATTACCATGCCAGGGTCCACAGGATGGAGGAATAAAATATGGTTTAGAGTGGACTTACACATATTCTACTATAGAATTATTGTGACTAGTAATGGAAGAAACTCTAGCATTTATGTGGAAAAATTGGACATGGTAGTTGCTGAGGGCTGGGAGAGGGATGAAGAGATGTGATGTGGAGGCATTTTAAGTACTTGGAGTTGTCCTAAATGATATTGCAGAGACAGGTGCTGGACATTATATATCCTGCCATAAACCACTGAATATACTGGGGGAGGGTGTAAATAACAAAGTAAACTATATTCCACTCTTTGCAGCAGTGCTACAAAATGTATTCTCCAAATGCAATGCATGTGCCACGATGATGAAACAGGTTGTTGATGTGGGAGAAGTGGGTGTGGTGGGTTGTGGGATATATGGGAAGCTCTTATATTTTTAAATTTAACATTTTTTTTTGTAATCTATGTATCCTCAAAAAATAATTTTTTATTTTTAAATTATAAAGCCTGGTTGTTCCTCAATATGCTGGATAAAATTAAAGAATGAGCTCAGGGCTTCAAGTTTGCATCTCAAGCACCACCTGAAGGATATGAAAGTTGCTTTGTGTACCCTGAAGGAATCTCTTATTTTTGCAGATGGAGACTTGAGATTATTGAAAACCAGCTGCTTAGTATCAATGGGTGAGTGCTGGATTATAACGCAAATTAAGTGACCAATATGCAGGGTGTCTGCTGCTAAAAATGAGGACACTCAATAAGATGGAATGGGATGCTGAACTTGGGATCATCCTGTATGGAAAAATGATTGCAGGGAAAGTTATTTGCCAGATAAACCTGTAATGCTCTACTTAGAGGACTCAGGCACCTGACCTCCAGTCTTCCCTGAGGAATCAGCCTTCCCTTCCCCAGCTGAACACCTTAACCAAGTTTCACCAGATGTAACTGTAATGGAACTCCCTGAGGTAATGGACTTTCAAGACACCACAAAATCTCATAAAAACAACAGACACCACCCCTTTTTTCTTCCAGACCTTTAACTACACTGAAATTCCAGTTCAGCATGGGCTGAACAGAGCATATATTAGGGACAGCAATTCTCAAACACATTTCTGATATACAGTATAAATGACCACATGGCTCTTCAAGGATGATGGGGATGCTCTCACAATTTATTTCTTGCAAATGTGGTGAAAGAGTGTCCTCTTGACATTTCTTGGGTGGTGAGCAGGTTTTACATGAACAATCGACTCCAACATTCCAAACTTTCTAAGCCTTTGCATTTCTTTATCAATATTATACCAGAGCATTCCTGGCATTTCAACATCACTTAATGTAGGGCAACTGTTTAGCCCATTCTTCAGCCAAAGGACTGAAGAAATTGATGTAGGCCTTCTAAATTGAATGAGTCCAGCATCTCAGCTTAGTGGGCCCTTATAAATAAATTCAGCCTGATCCAACATTGTGCTCCTCCCACCATTACTCCATACCCTTCATATCCTTTTCCACACATATTTCCCTGAATTCTGTTTGTATCTTGGAAATATCATGCAATTGGAGTGCAGCACATTTAGTATCTCAACTTTTGGGACTTACTGGGATTTCAGTGTAGTTATAGGCTTGGAATAAAAGAGGGGTGGTGGCTGTTTGTTATGATGGGAGTTTTTGGTGTCTTCAAAGTCCATTACCTCAGGGGGTTCCATTGCTGTCACTGAACTTAGATCCTTAAAAAACAATGGGAATAATCCAATTCTGAGTGGGCAGAAGTCATGTGGCAGCACTTAATTGCCAAGGACAAGGTGGATATGGATACCCTAATGGACAAAAAATACAAAGCTGTAATCAGAATGTTCTGATTCAAAGACATGTGGCATTGGCAGTTGATCTTGGCATATCTAGAAGTGAAATGAATGGGCAGTATACTAGAATCTGTCTTGATATCTCTTAGAAGAAGTGTTTTAGGTTAAGTGAACAAAAGGATAATTGGAGGCAGACACATGCACACATAAAATCATGTCCATCACTTCCAAGAGGTGAAACAGCTCATAGACCCAGAAATCCTTGAAAACAAGGGAAGACCAAGAGACATGTGAAGCACATTAGTAAGATACGGAATTAATAGATGGATCTGGAACCTGGCAGAAAGTCCATGTGGACATCAGTAACCCCCAAGATGGCTGCTGAAAGAGCCCTACCACCAGGATACTGCTAACCAGAACAAAGACTTCTTCTGGATGTGAAGAAATCCTCCAGTGATTCCCAAATGGACCAATAGCATTTTATCTAGGTGTTTGTATTGTTGTAGATAAAGAAATGTTGGGACATTTGTGGATTATTAAACACTGGCTCTGAACTCCCATGATTTCCCTGAAATCCAAAATGTCACTCTCCTGTCCCAGTAAGGTATGAGCCAATGGGCATCAGGTAATCTATGGAGGCTTGGTTAGCTTAAGTTTGTCTCCACAATGATTCCAGTGGGTTTCTATTATATTCTGTGGTAATCTTCCCAGTTCCAGAATATATAATGGAAATAGATAATATGCAACAACTGGCAGAATCCCCACACTGGTTCCATGTTCTGTGGAGTCAGGGCTACTATGGTAATAAAGGCCAAATGGAAATGACTTTATCCAGCAAAAGGGTGAAACAAAAGCCATATCAGATTCCTGAAGGACTTGCAGAGAATAGCTGCAGATTAAGGACTTGAAGGATGCAGGGGTAATGATTCCCACAAAATCGCCTTTATGTCTCCATTTTTCCTGTGCAGAAAACAGATAGATCTTGGAGGATGACAGTAGACTACAGTAAACTTAACCAGGCACTGACTCAATTGCACCTGCTATTCCATATGTGCTATCACTTCTTGAGCAAATGAATTCATCCCTGGAACTTAGTGTAGCAGGTTAAATTATGTATCCCAGAAAAACATGTTCTTAATCTTAATCCATTCCTGTGAGTGTGAACCCATGGTAAACAGGGCCACTGGAAGATATTATTTTAGTTAAGATGCTGCCACCTGAATCAGGATGGGTCTTAATCCTATTACTGAGGGCCGTATAGAGAAGGCCAAAGAGAGAAAGCCACAGGAAAAAGCTAGAAGGAAATGGAAACTAGAATAGAAAGATGATGTATTCTTGTGTACTGACATCTGTGGGAAAAGCTGAGGACCCAAGGATCATTGGCAGCCAGCTCAAGAACTCCACAGTGTTCAATGACTGTTGCTTTGCTGACACCTTAATTTTGATCATCACCTAGCCTCAAAAGCATGAGCCAATAAATTCCCTCTATTTAATCCAACACATTGTAAGGTATTTGTTTGTTTTAGCAGTTGGGAAACTAACACACCTGATATGTAGCTATCTTTCTGGGAAATGCTTTTTTTTTATTCTTATTAGTAAAGATCATCAGAAAGTTTATTTTTACCTGGAATGTCCAAAAATACACCTTCATTCTCTACTGCAGATGAGTATCAAATCCCCAGGCCCATGTCATAATCTAATCCAAAAGATTTTGTCTGTCTTTCCATCCCACAAACATCAAACGGGTTCATTTCATTGATGACAATTTGCTGATTGGCCCTGGTGAGCAAGAGATAGCACCTATTCTAGAGTTACTGGTAAGGCATTTCAATGTCAGAGGCTGGCAGAAAAAAAATCAATAAAAATTCAGACTTTCACTTCAATGAAAATTCTTGGTGTTCAGTTGCTATGGGTCATGTTAAAATACCCCTTCTATGGTGAAGGATAAGCTGTTCCATCTGGCCCTTCCTTCAACAACAACAAAAATGGCAGAACACCATATTTGGCCTCTGGAATTTGGAGGCAACATATTCCTCATTTCTGTGCAGTATTCCAGTACATTTACCAAAGTGACCTGAAGAGCCACTAGTTTTGAGTGGCAACTTGGAAATGAAGAAGGTCTTTAACATTTCAGGATGCTGAACTAGCTGCTCTGCCACTTGGTTCACGAGATCCAATGGTGCTACATGTTTTAGTGGTAAATAGAGAGGCCATTTAGAGCCTTTGACATAACCGCATGGTACAATCACAATATCGACCCCTAGGAATTTGGAGAAAGTCCCTGCCATTTTCTGTAGATAACTACTCTCCTTTTGAGAAACAACTTTTATCCTGCTTCTGAGTCTTAGTAGAGGTTGAAAACTTGCTTAGCCATGGGCTAACAAATTACCAGTAGACCCTATGGAGCTGGACCTTTCCTGATCCCATAAATTTGCATGTGCACAGCAACAATTCATCACAAAATGGAACTGGGATATTTGAGATCTGGACCATGCTGGACCTGCTGGCATAAATAAGTTGCATGAAGAAGTGACCCAAATGCCCGTGGATCCAACTCCAACATCATTTCCTTCTGTTTCTGAGACAACAGCTATTGCCTCATGGGAAGATCGCTATGACCAATTGAAAAAGGAAAATTTTGTACTTGTTTTGAGATGGTTCTGTATGATATACAGGTAGCACTTGTAAGTGGACAGCTCTCAGAACTGCAGAACCTTTTTGGGTTACCCTGAGGGGTAGTGGTGAAGGGAAGTCCTCACAGTGGGCAGAATTTTCAGCAGTGCACCTATTGTTTAGAAGGAGAAATGGCCAGTCATATATTACTTGTACAATGATTCCTGGGCTGAGTCCACTGGCTGATCTGGGATTTGGAAGGAAAATGATTGGAAAAGTGGTGACAAAGAGGTTTGGGGAAGAATTATGTTTATAAACCTTTCTGAATGGGCATAAACAGGAAGTTATTGTCTCCCATGTGATTGCTCACCAGAAGTTTATTTTAACAGAGGATAGTTTTAATAATCTGTGCACATGATGACCTTTTTTGTCTTTGCCCAATGGGCTCATGAACAAACTGACATAGTGGTAGGAATGGAGGTTATGCATGGACTCCACAACATGAATTTCCTCTCACCAAGGCATACTCAGCTAAAGCCATACCTTAGTGCCCTATATGCCAGCAAGAGGGAACAACACTCAGTCCCTGATACGGCACTATACCTGGATATGATGAGACTAATATTGTTGGAAGGTTGTGTACATTGGCTTGCATTCATAATGGTATGGGTAATCTTTGCTTTTTTTTGTTCTTAAATGGATAAATCTTTATTGTGGATTTGGCCTTGTCTTCCTTGCATGCAATGCTTCTGTGAAACTACCTCCAGTGGTCTTGTAGAATGCCTTATCTAAAATCATGGTATTCTACCCAGCATCACTTCTGATGAAGTGACACACTTCACAGCAAATTAAATATGGGGGTGGGTACATGTTCATGGGATTCCCTGGTCTTACCAATTTCCCCATAATAATGAAGCAATTGGATTGATAGATTGGTGGAATGACCTTTAGAAGACTCAATTATGACCCTGATTATAGGGCATTTCTTAATACAACATTCTTTGTGGCTAAACTCAATGGAAAACTGCAAAACCCCAACCCAGGCTGACTACTCTGTGAGTATTGAAGAATTTGATCCCTAACCAGGAGAACAGCCTTGACCAGCTGAGGTGCTTGCTGAGGGCACAGTGACTATGGAATGTGTAGAAGAAGGAGATAGCTTTAAATAGGAGCTAGGGCCATATAACCTATTATAAATCTCTTAGTATTTACATATATATGTATATGTATTTAAATTCTATCATCTGTCATTCTATCTACATATCTATCTATCTAATATCCTGCTAGTTTCATTCCTCTGGAGAACCTTGATGAGTACACCTCTGCAACCAACTTAATTAAAGTATGAGAACAACCCATAGATAAGGGACTACCTATGTTTTGTAGTTTCATCATCATGTGGACACATTGTTCTTAAATTTCTATGAAACCATCTCTCTCACTCCTCCATTTTTCTCTTTCCCTGTCACTCTGTGGAACTTTTTTTCCCCAAATTCTACTCAATTTATTCATTTTTTAAAAGATATTACATTAAAAAAATATGAGGTCCCCATTCACCCCCACCACCCCCACCCCACCACTCCACCCCCAGTAACACTCTCCCCCATCATCATGTCACATCCATTGCATCTGGTGAGTACATCTCTGGGCATCGCTGCACCCCATGTCCCGTGTTCCACACTGTAGCCCACACTTTCCCTCGTTCCATCCAGTGGACCATGGGAGGACATACAACATCTGGCAATTGTCCCTGGGGCACCACCCAGGACAACTTCAAGTCCTGAGAATGCCTCTACATCTCTTCTCTTCCTTCCTTTCCCCGCACCCGCCAGTCACCATGACCACTTTTTCCACATCAATGCCACATTTTCTTGATTAACCACAATAGTTCATGAATAGAATATCATTAAGTCCACTCTGATTCTTACTGTATTCCTCCTTCCTGTGGACCTTGGCTTGGTTGTGTCCATTCCACATCTATGTCAAAAGGGGATTTAGATTCCACATGGATATTGGATGCCATCCTCCTGCTTTCAGTTGTAGGTACTCTAGGCTCGGTGGTGTGGTTGTTGACATTCTTCAACTCCATGTTAGCTGAGTGGAGTAAGTCCAATAAATCAGAGTGTAGGAACTGAAATCTGTTGAGGTCAGGGCCTGGCTATCATGTTGTCAGTCCAGAGATTCAAATCCCCTAGATATATCTTAAACCCCAGCACCAACTACAATTCCAGTAGGGTAGCATGAAAGGCTTGTGTAAAGAGATCCCATCTGAGTCCAGCTCCATCATCAGAAACACCAGCTCCAAAGAAGGGTCACCTGGCATGGCAGTGAACCCCATCTGCCATGACCATAGAACCTGTGGGACTCTTTAGCCCTCAAAAGGACCAATACCTGGGGTTGTATCTACTTTATCTGTCTCTGAGACTCTGCTCAGGTGTGCATAAGGGCAATCCTTCTGACAACCTCCAGACTCTTTTTTAGAGACTCATAGCCATATAAACTCATTTGTCCTTTCCATTTCCACCTTAATTTAGGTGAAACAGCATTTTAAACTCCTGTTATTATATGTAGACAGGGATATTCTGCTGGTCTGCGTTGAACCTTTAATTCAAGGTCATTTTCTAGTTGCATCATCAGTTGGTACTTGGTAGTGATCCCTTGGTGCCAGGGAGGCTCATCCCCGGGTGTCATGTCCCACGCTGGGGGGAATGCATTGCATTTACATGCTGAGTTTGGCTTCAAGACTGGCCTCTGTGTAACTTTTTGAACATGAACATTCAATAAAGCCCTTTCCTTAGGACCCTTGCCCTGGACACTGCCTCCTCTGGTCATTAACTTGTAATATACTTTGGCTTCTGCCTGAGAACTTTTTGAATGTTTCCTCCTAGGCCAGACTTCTTAAGCTCTTGATTTTATTGGCTTTCATTTCATTTTAGCTGTTGTCACCACGTGACATGTTATATGGGTATGAATTTATTTGCTCGTTTTCATTTTCCATCGTCAGATAGGAGGTAAATTTTATTTTCTGCATAATATTACTATTGACTAATTAAAGCCCTGTAGCATAGATGGGCTGAATATTTACTCCACAGTTGAATGAATGAACTTCCATAAAAATTTTACAATGCATGATAGATTGCAGAATATTTTGAAAGAAGGGGAGAAATTGCTAATCAGAGATGGCACTCTCTGTTTAGATTTTTAAACACATCCCAAAACTAATTTTCTGACTCCAAAATATAAATTACAAATAGGTGAGTAATTTTTGTTTGTTTGAAAATTAGAAGTGTCATTTTCCTCTTTCTTGTTAGCAAAATCAAGCAAATGGAACCACGAAATAATACAGGAATTTCAGAATTTCTCCTGTGGATATTTCCAGAGAAACAAGAATCATATTCCTTCCTCTTTGGGCTGTACATGTACCTTGTCACTATGTCTGGGAACTTGTTCATCATCTGTCCATTATCACTGACATCCACTTCCACAAGCCCATGTACTTCTGTGATCTCCAACCTGTCTTTCAGAGACATCTGTTTAATCGCCATCATCATGCCAAAGATGCTGATGAACATAGAGGCACAGATATGAGTCATAACATATGCAGGATGTCTCACCCAGATGTACTTTATTGTGCTCTTTGGGGGTTGGAGGAATTCCTTCTAGCTGTGATGGCGTATGACCACTTTGTGGCATCTGTCTCCCCTTGAAATAAACAGTCACCATATAATCCCGGCTCTCTAGACTGCTGGTTCTGGGGTCCTGGATCATTAGTGTCCTGCATTCCTTGTTACAAAACTTAACTGTGTTACAAATGCCCTTTTGTAAAGCCTTGGAAATCCCCCATTTTTTTCTGTGACCATGATCAGATGATCTAACTTTCTGTTCTGAGAACTTCCTCAATGAAATAGTGATGCATTTTATAGGTGGACTGCTGTGTGCATCCTATCACTGATATTATTTTCTATAGTTCAAAGATTATTTCCTCATTATGTGCAATTTTATCATTTAAGGGGAATATTGAGCTTTAGCTACCTGTGGATTTCATCTCTCAGTGGTCTTCTCATGTTATGGTACACTCCTAGGCTTGTATGTTAGCTCTACTGCATCTCTGAATGCACAGTGAAGTGCAACAGACACAGTGATGTATGCTGTGGCTCATGCTGAGTCATTTTATCTACAGTCTGAGGAATACAGAAATGATGAGGACTCTGAAAAGATTCTTTGGGAAGAAGACATAAAATGTCTGTCTTCTGGGGTGGAGAAACTGCCTGTGGTTACAGGGTTGAAAGTCTCAGAGACAGAAATTGCAATCTTGTGATCATTTCATGGGTTGAGAAATTTCCGAAGTTCAGATATGCTCTTAAATATGATGAAGAAAAACTTTACATCACATATTGCACTGTTGCAGTGTGGGCTCGCCCGGAGGGCCGCTGCAGGGGCGGTGTGAGCTCGGGTGGAGGCTGCAACACATGGAGGGGCCTTCCGAGAAGGCGCTCCGGGGCCAGCAAGGTGCAGAGGACGTGCGGTAGGAAGAAGACTACCGAGGAGACCAGGATCTGTGCACAAGTCTGATTTATTCAGGAAGTACAGCGGTTAATATAGGGTGAAGATGGGGGAGGGGCAGAGGGCGTGGCCTGGGGGCAGCAGACGGCTGATAGGTTCGTGCAGGGGTGCATCACTGGTTGCGGGCAGAAGACGGGGTAGCCAGGGTTCTCGGCGGCAGCGAGGTGGGGCTGTCATGGCGCGGCGGTGGTCCTCGGGGATGAGGCGGGGTTAGGCCACCGAGGGGGAAGTGGGTGCAGCTGGGCAGAGGGGCGGGCAGTACGCCCGAACCCCAAGCGGAGGGCCTTAACGCCCGTTCCCGCCACCCGGGTCCGACTCGCACCGGCGCCTGGAGACAAGCCGACCCTTGCTGTCGCCGCGCTCCCACACGGTGCCACCCTACATTGCACTACTGTAGAAAATATTTGTGTTTGATGATTAGCATCTTCTTACTGAATTAAGAAATCTAGATGTTAATATGCAATGGGATATGTACATTTGGGAGCAGGACTACATTGCATGTTTTGAAAAAAATTATTTGACCAAATATGTGGCTTTTCTAAATCTTTAAGCAAAATGTATGCCCTTTCTACACAATTTGTGTTAAACATTAAATGGTATGTGAGGGAAAATCTACATATTTATGAAAACATCCTATCTCTTTACTCACATCACAATAAAAATAACTTTGAAGCAAAATGCTACTTGCACTGAAGAATATATTATATTTATTCAGTTTGCTGAATTTTCACAAAATGAATACACCTGTTAAAACAGAATCTTAGAATTTCCTACACATCTGGTTTTTTCTGGACACCTTCCCCATTTTTGGAAAACTACTCTCTTAAATCCAATAGAAAGGTTAATTTTGAATATTTGCACAATTTATATTAATCAATCATAATTTATATGTTATTTTATGCAGGCTTATTTCCCTGCCATTATCCATATTTTTGGGTATGTCTATAGACAAATCATGGTCATTGAGCCAGGGTAATCCTTCTTGATAACATATCTAAATTTATGTATTGCATTCTTCTGTTTCTGCAAATTTGTTCTGTTCCCATTAAGGAATTCTCTGCCAATATCATAGTTTGTCTTCTCTGAATGGGTGTATGTGATGAGTAAGAGCAAGGATGCTGACTGTTGATGTCAAAGATAAGCATTTCACAATAGAGATTGTAGCTGATGAGGAAAGGAACTTGCATAACTTAAGTTTCTCAAGGGAAACAGAATTAACAAGTTGTAAAGTTAAGAGAACTTGAAAAAGTGGAGTTTCCACACCAGCAGTTCCAATCGATAAAGAATCAATCCACAGATGACACAACTTGAAATCTAATGGAGATTACCCCTTTGAGTTTCAGATTTGAGTCAAACACAGTATCCCTGATTTGCTTCCCATTTCTGCCTTCTGTAATATAATTTTTTAAACAAATAAATATCTGCTTTATTTTGGAAGCAAAGCATCTGTTCTATAGGTTCCACATGTCCACATGTGGGAGGAATTTTCCTACCAGAGCACCCACATAGTTTACCTTGTGAGACTTTAGGGATATGGTGATAGGGTGAATGTATTTTGCATGAAGGAAGAACATATCTTTTAAGGGGTCCAGAGGGCCAACTGTGGGAGGCCAAATTTTATATGCCCACAAAAGATGTTTATAAAGGTAGTATTTGTTTCTGCAGGTGTGAGTCAAATTCTAATTAGAACTCTTTGAAAATATATTACCAGGCATGGTTCAGACTCCTTTGTGAATAGGATCCTCTAAGATCCTGTATGGACAGGTCCCAACAGACTCAGCATGACCCTTTCTTCATATTGGTGGAGGCATTATAAAAGCCATAAATCAGTGGACCACATAGGAGGAGGAAACCAATGATATATGCTATGTGATATGTCAGGTGATGTGACACTATGCCATGGCATAGAGAATTGCCACAAGCAAAACTACTGAAGCTGGGAGAACGATGGCCTCTCCCATACCTTGATTTGGAATAGCAGGCCATAAACCCATCAGCCAGATAATTTTTGTTGCTGAAACCAACACAGCATGTGCTCTTTGTCATAGTAGCCTAAAAGTAAGGCAAACCTGTGGCTCTGATATGTGAGTGAGCCAAGCACAGAACAAGATTTGAGTGAGAGTGGAATGCAGAGAATGCAGAAACCCCACCCAGAGCTGGAGACTTAAAAGGCATAAGATTTTAGTAATGGGTGACTCATCTCTGTGCCTTCCTCTTCTTTGGGGACTAACCTGCACAAAAGTCTTCTATCCAATGGTCTAGGCTAGTGATTCTCAAACCCTCTTCTATTATTTACCTTTAAGGAGGTTTTTAGATGTTTTAAACAATCAACTTCCTCTTCACACATGAGATATTAATCCCAGAGGCATCTATTCAATTAATGTGATCATTTATACGGTTATTAATTATTGTAATGTCTCAGAAATTTTGTCCTCTCTCAAAACTTCTTTTAACTTGTCCTCTTTTGCCTCTGATCAATCCTGGCCTTCTTTACTCTTTGGTCCATTAGACCACTGACTCCTAAGTTTTACTGTGCAAACAAATCACACCTCAAACCTGTAAAATAAAAATTTCAACTCAGCAGATGAGGGATGGAGTCCTAAATTCTGAATTTCTGATGAGATCCTAGGTGAGGCTCATTCTACTGGTTTTTGAACCTATTTGGGATGCATCAGAAGGTGGTAGACTGTGTTTCCATCACAGTGATAGGCTAATGAAGGAGAACTTTTCCCTGGTGGTAAGAGCTAATCTTTGAACAAATTTATTAGTCTTAGGCTGATGTCTATCAGGCAAGAAGACCCCACCCAATTATTCATCACATACATGAATTGTGCCAGTATAAAGATGATATTCTTGGTGGAAATGGGCTCTTGTCACTGCTCACATACCCACTGATCCTATTTATACATGACTTTGCAGGTGAAAAAGATTTCCACCTAATAGACCTCAGGTATGCTTATAAACATATCTCAGTTCAGTTTTTTACTCCAATACAACATCGTTTTGAATGTTCTCTTATTTTTGAAGCTCTTCTCTGGATGATTTCTACTGACATCTGGATCGTATTACTGAATATCATGTAACTCGTTCTATGAGAATTCCCAACATCATCCTTTCTGCAAAAAGGGTGGGTGTTTATTGTTAATATCTCAGGAAGGTACCTGTAGCCTTGAGAAGAATAAAGTTTACAGTAGGCCTGTTACTATTTAAATAGTAAGTGCGGCAGCTTGCTCGGTCGGTAGAGGTGGGGTCTGGCTGCGGACAAGGGGTCGGTCCAGCTCTGGACGAGGGGTCAGTCCCGCTTGGGACGAGGGGTCGGTCCCACTTGGGATGAGGGGTCGGTCCGGCAGCAGACGAGGGATCGGTCTCACAAGGGGTTGCGCGGTTCGGCTGACGGGGTCGCCTGGTGAAGGCGGCGACGAAGGGGTCGCCCGGAGAAGCAGGCGACGAAAGGGTCGCCCGGAGAAGCAGGCGATGAAGGGGTCGCCCGGAGAAGCAGGCGACGAACTGGGGACAAGGGAGGCCAGGCCCTTGTCGGGGGCTCTCAGGACTGGAGGGCGCACGGCAGAAGAACTACCGCAGAGACAAGGTAAACACGCAAGTCCACTTTACTGAGGGAGAGGCAACAGTTTTATAGGGGCTGGGGAAGGCTGATTGGTCGAAGCCACGCCCTGTTCTGATTGGTTGCCGGCGAAAGGTCAGTGGGCGGTACTGGATGGGGGAGGGGTGGTGGTTAGGGATTGGCTGTCGCTGTTGCTGGGGGAAGGGGCAGGGTTTAGGGATTGGTGGCTGCTGTTGCTGGGGTGGAGGGCAGACTTGAGTTTCCTGCCCACGCCTGGCTGTTGCTGCTGTCGGGGGAAGGGAAAAGGGTGGGCTGGATTTTTCCGCCCACACCTGGCTGTTGCTGCTGTCGGGGGAGGGGAAAAGGGCAGACTGGATTTCTCCGCCCACGCCTGGCTGTTGCTGCTGTCGGGGGAGGGGAAAAGGGCAGACTGTAATTTTCTGCCCTGCGCCTGCGCAGGGAGAAGGAAGAAGAAGGGTGCCGCCCCACAAGACATCGGGTGACGCCATCTGGGAGGAGGGGCGGCCGCGGAAGCATGGCTGCCGAGAAGGGGAGACCAGAGGGCACTCTGCACCCATGCCGAGCTTCCTTCAGGGGTGGCGGTGGGCCCGACCAACCACCCTATTATGGGGGCAGCGGAATTAGGCCTACCGCGGCCGCTCCCCTGCCAGGCCAGCAAACCACACTTCAGCCCGAGGGGTGACCGCATTTCCCCCTTCTTTTCAAATAAGGGCCAGGATGGCAGCAGCAACAAGTAGCCGAGGCCCAAGAGGCAGTAAGCAATGAGGGAAGCGGGCCTGAAGAGGGAGGTGAGTATGACGGGGATACAAATGTACAATTTGGGGGGCGGTTTCTTGCCGTTGCAAGCAAGGGTGGCCAATGTCCAATTCTTGTTGATCTCGGTGGCTATAAGGTCCATCTGCTTGTTAAAAGTCCAGGATGACAGCGCGTTACAGGTAGTTGATCTCTTCTTGGCGGCGAAGAGCGGTAGAGGCAGACTGTGTGATGGTCTGGAGGATCACAGCGGTGAGGACAAGTCACGTCAGGGCACCAGCGACGGTGGTGGCGGCAGCGTCGGGAGTGGTGGAGACGTAGGCGAGGACAATAAGAAGGCCAAAGTCTTCACGGGCGCGAGAGAGGCCAATGTTAATGGGGTGGGCCGACATGGGGCGGCCCAATCTGCAACGCAGTAGGGGTTCAAGCGAAAAAAGGAGGGGGGCGGGGGACGAGAAAGGACGCTTTGGATGGCTGAGAAGAGGAGTGAGGTCGAGACAGGAGGAAGCTCCGCAAGCTGCGGGCCGGGGAAAGCGGGTTGCGGGCCATTTAGCGGGGCTGGTGAGAGGGGTTAGCTTGGCCAGAGGTGGCGAGGGAGAGCATAAGGAGAAGGAGAGAGACTATGTTAATTGGCTCGGCAGCATGGCGAGGGTTGCGGCGTCTGCACTGACGGTAGAGTGCGAGCAGTGAACGGACTTCAGGGTTGGATGGTTGCCTCTCGGGGTGGAGGGTGAGCTGGCTCAGTTGGTGCTGGATCACTCGCATCTGGCGCCGTGCCCTGCGGGACATCCGCCGCTGAGGTGGCGGGTTTGACATATCTCCCGGGGACCCAGATTGGCTGAGCGGCATCCTGCGGGAAGACACAAGCGAAACCTTGGCCCTGGGTAAGAAGGGGGCACGGGCCACGCCACTGATCTGTTTGAGGGTCCTTCCAAAGGACCAGGGGGGCCTGTGTGGGGCAATACGAGGGGCCCCAATGCCTATGGACTGCCGAGAGACCATCCTTATCAAAGGTCAAGAGATTTAGATGGATTAGGACAGTGGTGATGATGTCTCCGGGAGGAGCGTGAGGGAGGATTTCCCTCTGTTTTTCAATTTGTTGTTTCAGACGGCGATGGGAGCTCTCCACAATGGCCTGTCCTTGTGGGTTATATGGGATACCAAAATGGTGGGCGATTTGGTAGAGCTGAAGGAACCTCGCAAAGGATTCACTGCAATAAGCAGGGCCGTTATCCGTCTTTAGGTCCCAGGGGACCCCCATGAAGAGAATCCCTTGCCGAAGGGCCTTAATGCAGTGCTTAGCAGTCTCCCCAGGCAAGGGGACTGCATAGCACATGTGGGAGAAGGTGTCAATTATAACGTGCAAGAACTTAAGGCGTCCAAAGGACGGGACATGCGTGACATCCATCTGCCACCTGGAATTAGGCCTAAGGCCACGGGGATTCACCCCCTGTGGTTGCAGAGGCCCCAGAGGCAGGAAGGGGGCACAGGTTTTGCATGTCTGCACTAGGTGCTTACAAGTCTCAATTGGCAACTCAGGCAAAAGGTGGTGGAGTGAGGCGGCAGAAAAGTGAAACCTCGAATGTAAGGACTTAGCCTGATTGATAGCATCTCCGACCGTATCAAGGGCAAGGGCAGAGACTGTCTGATCCGCGGTGTCGTTGCCTGCCACTAGGGGGCCAGGCAACCCGGAGTGGCTCCGGATATGAGCAATATACCAGGGTGCCATGCGTTTTTCAAGAAGGGTCTTAAGGGCATCCAGTGCCTCATCAATAGGAGAGGAGGTCGGGAAGAATGTAGCTAATGCCAAGACCCTGCAGACTTGCAGAGAATAGAGGCTATCTGTAAAGATGTTAACAGGTTCATAGGGGAAGGAGCGAAACGCTTCTACAATAGCCAAAAGCTCTCCCGTCTGGACGGAGTGTAGGTTAAAATGTGTAAAGACTTTCGGCTCTGCGACTCTGTCCAGGTACACGACCATGCATGGAGTACTTAGTTCTAGACGCATCCGTGAAAATAGTGATGGACCTCGGAAAGGGGGAGGAAGATGGGAAGGGGAAAAAAGGACTTCGGAAGGGGAGTTGGGACACGCCTTGGAGTAGGCGGTGACTAGGGAAATGGCAATCGAAATCGCCTGCAAATCCCTCACACAGCACCTGCATTTGCTCATTATCCCTAATGAGGGAGGTGGTTTCTTTCACATTAAACAGCCAAACAATTACAGCAGGCTGAGTTTCAAACGTATGGACGGACAGCTGCACTAAATCGGCTGCGAGAGCGATCCATAGTCTTACTGCGGGGCAGATCTTTTGCATCTTGCTTTTAGAAGGATGGAGCCAGAGGAGGGGCCCGTCCTGCCAAAGAACTCCGGTGGGGGTTCCCTTGGTGGGGAGGACCAACGCCTGGAGAGGCCTCTGGGGATCGAACCGCTGGAGGCAGCAGTTATTAAGGGCCTTATCTACAGCGGCAATGGCGGCTTGAGCTTCGGGTGTGATGGCTATCTTTGCGGACACGACAGAGGGGGGTTTATGACTGGTTTGTAAGAGAGCAAATAATGGCTGGAGCTGTGCCGTGGTAACAGACAGAGCGGGACGGACCCAATTGATATTCCCACAGAGCTGCTGGAGCTCTGTGAGGGTGACTCAGTCTGGCACATTTAGTCGCACAGCCATTGGGGTTACATGCTGGGAGATATGGAACCCCAGGAAGGTTAAGGGGGGTTCAAATTTGACCTTGTCATTCTGGATTGTTAAGCCAATGGCGGACAGATTATGCCGAAGTTGAGAGAGGACATACTGCAGCTTCTCATGGGTCTCACATGCGACCAGGACATCATCCATATAGTGAATGAGGTAGCCCAGATCTCGCAAGGGGGCGACTGCCGCGCTCACATACAGCTGGCAGATGGCCAGGCTATTGTGCATGCCTTGTGGAAGGACTTTCCACTGATACCTATCGACTGCCCCTCGGTGGTTGGGGACAGGAATGGTAAAGGTAAAGCGTGGGCGATCCTTTTGGTGAAGCGGAATGGAAAAAAAGCAGTCCTTAATATCTAGAGTGGCCACAAAAAAGTGTTTAGGAATGGCCGCTGGGTGAGGGAGTCCTGGTTGGGGAGTTCCCATGGGGAGGATATGCTTATTAATCTCCCTCAAATCATGTAGGAGGCGGTATTTGCCAGTGGCCTTCTTTTTAATGATAAAAACGGGCGAATTTTAGGGACTTGTGGACGGTTCTATATGTCCAGCTTCAAGCTGCTCTCGAACCAACTTACGAAGAGATTGGAGTTTGTGGGATGGCAAGGGCCACTGCTCCACCCAAATAGGCTCCTCTGTATCCCACCACAGAGGAGTGGGTGGGGGAGGTGTTAATTGAGCAGTGGCGCAAACTATTGGGGGGGCTGAGTGGTTAACTGAACACCGCACTCCTCCAGGACATCTCGCCCCCAAAGTATAGTATCAAGGGTGCTAAGGAAGAGGGGCTGGAATGTGCCCACATGTCCCTCACTGTCCTCCCAGGCAATAGGGTGACTGGCGCGAAGGAAAGTAGAGGAGCCAGTGGCCCCTTGGACGGAAGGGCCTTCTTGAACAGACCACTGGGCGGCGAAATGAGCAGGGAAACAAGAGACCTCTGCACCCGAGTCGAGGGTCCCAGAATACCAGCGGTGGTGAATCTTAAACCTCATGGTAGGCCTGGTGGACGTGATGGGGACTGTCCACATCAGGGCTTTGGAAGGTTGGGACGGGGAGCCTCTTTGGGGTGGGGCTGAGGCCTGCCCTTCCTGCAGTTTAAAGATGGCTGTTGACGCTGCAGGGGAGGCTGCACACGGCAGTCGCGAGCCCAATGGTACCCCTGGCTGCAGCGGGGGCAGGGGGTAGAAGGGCCCCGTCGGGGCGGTGGGGGGGGAGGAACAGGAGGGCCTGGCGGTGCAGATACTGCCGGGCATTCACGGGCGAAATGTCCTGGCTCGCCACATCTGAAACAAGAGGAGTTAAGTGCCATGGCTGTCGTGACAGCCTTGGCGAAAGAAGCAGCCTGTTGGTCAAGGCCTTTACAGGCAATTACCCAATCGTCTATCGACTTTTCTCTCACAGGAGCGATCGCCTGTCGACAAATGGGGCTGGCCCCTTCAAGGATAATTTCACGGGCGAGGGCGCGCTGAGCCTGTTCATTGTGGACCCTGCGCTCACACGCCCGGAAGACTCTGGAAATATAGGTAGAAAAGTCCTCATCCTTGGTCTGTGTGAGCTTAGTGAACTTGTCAGCACTACTGGCAGTGCAGGCGTGAAAGGCCCATAGGGTGACCTCGCCAATCTGAAGCCAGAAGCCAGCCGGAGCACGGTAGTAGGCCGCAGCCTGGCTAAACTGACCGGTGCCGGTGAAGGCTTCTGGTGGGTGATTAACACCCCTTGTGACATTGGCCGCAACCTGCTTTTCAGCCTCGGCATGAAAATGGGCATGCCAATTTATAAACTGGCCAGGCGTGAGGATGGCACGGGCCAGTTGGAGCCAATCAAGGGGGATGCACAGAAGGGTGGACATCTCCTCTAACAAATGCTGAGCATAAGGGCTGCCTAACCCGTCCTCATTAACGGCCTTGCAGAGCTGTTTAACACTTTCCGCATCATGTGGGTACCATGGAAAGGGGCACTGAGGGGTGGGAGTTACGTTAAGGGGAAAGCAGGTGATAGGAGGCGGCAGGGAGTTAGGTGGAGGTGCCCCGATGGGGGAGGAATACGGGTCCAAAAATAGGCTAGAGGGGGCCGCGCATGCGGCAGCTTGCCACAGATCTGATGGAGGGGGCTGCCAGGGGGAGGCGGAGCTGGGGGGGCCGCTGGCGCAGAGGGCGCGAGAGGAGCCATTGCCCATGCGGTGTTACAAAATGGCTGCGGGCCGTCCCCAGCGGTGCTACAAAATGGCGGGGAGGGACCTTCCGGCCCACCCAGGCAGGAAGTCGTCGGGGGGAGGGAGGGGCAAAGGGACCTCCCCTTTACGAGCAAGGCAGAAGGCGGAAGTCCGCCATCTTGAGAGTGCCTCCCCTTTTCGAGCAAGGAGGAAGGCGGAAGTTCGCCATCTTCACCGGCACTCGGCACTGCTAGATTACACTGTTTAGGGGGACAATTTTCGAGCGCGTTATTAAGGCGCTCAACAAGCGACTCAGAGTCGGAATCGGAGTCGGTATCAGAATTCCAATCAGGGTCCCTGTTAAAGTCGCCGTCCTGACAATCACGGCGGCGGCGGTGGCTCGGCCAGGGGGAGTCGATGGTAGGGGCGCCTTGAAGGCGGGAACGGATGGTAAAAAGTGACGGTAATAAGCCAGGAGGGAATCTTTTACCTTCCTGCTCCAAAGCAGAAGTGACCCTATCTATAAGGCGAGTATAGGTGTCTGGGTCCCAAAGCTGACACGTGGTAAGCCACGGATTAAAGGGGAGAAGAAGGTCCCAATATACTTGGAGCTGTTTCAAAGAGATCTTACACCGGTGAGTGTCTAGGAGACCGGCGAGGGCCCGAACTTGTGGGGCTTGCTTAGCAGATAGGATGTTACCCATTGCTAGTGGCCTTTTGGAGCCGATAAGAAAAGGTGCCCTTACCTTGAGAGCACGGCGATGGGAGCCGAGGTGCGCGGTGAGACGAGGGGTCGGAGCCGATGGGACTCTGACAGTGGTCGCGGGCCAAGAGAAGGCCCTGAAGAGGGGAGGGCAGAACGATGAGCAGTCGAGCAAGGCAAAGGGGAGCAAGCATGGAGGGGAGGAGGCAGAGGTGAAGGCAGGGGTGGAGGTGCTCAGGCACGCACTCCTGAGAGTTTTATTGGCGCCTCTTAATCATAGCAGGTCGGTATAAGCCCCCGACATGGAAGGAGAAAGCCATCCAGCGATTCTCCCAGACCGCCGTGGATCATATGAGGTCACCAAGGTTCAGGAGCAGCAATGCAGAGCGAAAAGATAGGGGTGAGAAGAGAGGAGAGTGTAGGGCTATGTTAGGGTTACTTCAGACGTGCAAGGACGTGCTCCCGAGAAATCCAAGGCTCCTCTTAATCATAGCGGGTCGGTATAAGCCCCCGACATGGAAGGAGAAAGCCATCCAGCGATTCTCCCAGACCATTGCAGATCATATGAGGTAGCCAAGGCTCAGGTGGCAGCAATGTTGCACGAGAGAAGTCCCAAGGTGAGAAGAGAGGAGGGGGGGGGGCCGCCAGGTTATGGAGTGAGGCTGTGGTGGATTTGCCTTGCCCCACGTTGGGCACCAACTGCGACGGTTTGCTCGGTCGGTAGAGGTGGGGTCTGGCTGCAGACGAGGGGTCGGCCCAGCTCTGGGCGAGGGGTTGGTCCCACCTGGGACGAGGGGTCGGTCCCACTTGGGACAAGGTGTCGGTCCGGCAGCAGACGAGGGATCGGTCTCACAAGGGGTTGCGCGGTTCGGCTGACGGGGTCGCCCGGCGAAGCCAGCGACGAAGGGGTCGCCCGGAGAAGCAGGCGACGAAGGGGTCACCCGGAGAAGCAGGCGACGAACTGGGGACAAGGGAGGCCAGGCCCTTGTCGGGGGCTGTCAGGACTGGAGGGCGCACGGCAGAAGAACTACCGCGGAGACAAGGTAAACACGCAAGTCCACTTTATTGAGGGAGAGGCAACAGTTTTATAGGGGCTGGGGAAGGCTGATTGGTCGAAGCCATGCCCTGTTCTGATTGGTTGCTGGCAAAAGGTTAGTGGGCGGTACTGGACAGGGGAGGGGTGGTGGTTAGGGATTGGCTGTCGCTGTTGCTGGGGGAAGGGGCAGGGTTTAGTGATTGGTGGCTGCTGTTGCTGGGGTGGAGGGCAGACTTGAGTTTCCCGCCCACGCCTGGCTTTTGCTGCTGTCGGGGGAAGGGAAAAGGGCGGACTGGATTTTTCCGCCCACGCCTGGCTGTTGCTGCTGTCGGGGGAGGGGAAAAGGGCAGACTGGAATTTTCTGCCCTGCGCCTGCGCAGGAAGAAAGAAGAAGAAGGGTGCCGCCCCATAAGGCATCGGGTGGCGCTATCTGGGAGGAGGGACGGCTGCGGAAGCATGGCTGGCGAGAAGGGGAGACCCGAGGGCACTCTGTGCCCATGCCGAGCTTCCTTCGGGGGTGGCGGTGGGCCCGACCAACCAACCTATTATGGGGGCAGCGGAATTAGGCCTACCGTGGCCGTTCCCCTCGCCAGGCCAGCAAACCACACTTCAGCCCGAGGGGTGACCGCATATACTAATGAGCCTTTTCTCTTGAAATTGAAACTTAGTCTGTTGGTTTAGAGTGCCCAATAGTTACCTCCTGAGGGCTTCCTTGTTGCTTAAATGTGGCCTCTAATTCAAACGCAGCATATAAATGCATTGACTTCCTCCGGTTTGGTATGTGACTCCCAGGGATTAGCATTCTTGTCACTGAGGGATTCCTACCAAACCCCAACTTGCAGGGCAACTGGAAAAAGACCTCAAATAAAAGTGCATGGAAGTAAAGACAGGTGAGTTTACATGGCTAAGAAAGTTCAAAATGAATCAGGAGGACATCGCAGAGTAACACTTATTCAGACCTCAGCAAACCTCATAGAGTGCCAAAGTGGACACTACCCCAAGTAATGAGGCTCCTGAGTGCTTTGGAGTCACTCTTGTCCTATGGCCAGGGAAGGTAGCTCCAGAGTTTGTTGCCTTGCCAGTAGAATCTACTTTGGAGTTTGTGCTCCTGAGTCTGAGTGTGACAGAATTAGGTTCAGTTATGGCTTCCCTACACATGGCTCATCTTTCCCTTCTATTTGAAACTATGGTTGTTGCTGGGTTTGGTGGGTGTACATCAAGGGGACTTGGGTCTTTGGGCTGTCCATGTGCCAGCTGTGTTCTGAACCTCAGTGGAGATGCAAAACCTGCTCTCCAGTTCATTGGACACACCCAAGAATACTAACAAGGAGGTAAGGATGGACAACCACCATATCAAGGAGAATAGAAAGCCAACAACTGCAAGCAAGAGAGTCTTATTAACCAGCTCTATGGGATTGGAGCCCCTCTCCATTAGAGGTGGGATGGACATCGTCTTCCCCAAAACCTAAGGATTGTGGAATGAACTATGGATGAAAGTGGACTTTCTGGTATTCTAGTACAGACTTATAGTGATTCTAGTGATGGAATAAATTGCAACATTGATACAGTGACCAAGGGAGGCTCTGAGAGCAAGGAAATGGGCAAGCAGGAGCATTTTCAGGAGTTGGGAATCATCCTGAATGGCATTTCATCAACAGATTAGGCCATTATATATCTTTCCATACATACGGAATTGTTGGGAGAAAGTGTATACTACAATCTAAACTATAATCCTTGTTCAGTGGCTATGCCCCAAAATTCATTTATCAATTGCAATCAATGTATGACACTGATGAGAGATGTTCATGTTGGAATATGTTGGAGGTATGGGGGCAGGGCATATGGGAATCCCTGTATTTTTAAAGTAATATTTATGTAATCTAGGTATCTTTAAAAATAAAAATATATATTTTTAAAAAATTAACTTAGATATGGCAAAGGGAAAACCTCCCCAATGATTGCCTTCCATTTCTCTGATGTCATTTTTCATGCACTTCAGAAGTTTTAAGCTAAGGAACCTACACTATCTTAAGAACATTCTTTGGCATCTTTTGCAAACTTATTGCTTGAGGTATGACAATTTTCTTTCTTCCTGCACCAATTGCAATTGGAAGATATATACTTTATTCTCTAAAACTTTCTTTTGAGATATTTGTTTCTTCACAATCTTTTATGCTGACCTCATCATCACCCTGAAGGTGTACAACTTAAAGACATCCTCCAATATAGTCTGTAGAAATTCCTATTTGAGAAGTTTCTATTTTAGAACTATCACCATATTTTATTACAAAATAGCTTTGGAATGTGTTGTTAGTGGTGCCTAGGGACCACTCTACAAAGATTTCTGAACTTTGCTCAACTTCAACCTTCAATGCAGGCCTGCTTGGTTCCTGTCTCGAATCAGGTATGTATGGACAGAAAATGACTGTGAAGGAACCAGGCCCAGTGGGAAACCCACTTGTAGGACTCAGAAGCTCCTCACCTTGAACAATTTTTAATAAGGAAAGTACATGTTTCTACATATGCTCCACCTAAGACTTCACCTTAAATCTCTTTAAACAAAATTGAGGCACATGACATTGTAGTAGAATAAGGGCTTCCAAAATGTATACATCCTAAACCCTGTAACCTTGGAATAAATTAAATTAAATGGCACATGAAAATAAAGACAGCAGATGGAATTAAATGTGCCAATCAAGTGAACTTAAGGTAAGGAGATGTTCCTGGATTTTCAGGATGGGTCCAATATTATCACAATGTATTTTATTTTATTTTTTTTCAAGCAAATAAAAACAATCTTCAGTTATTTGCTTTTTCCAGAAGTAAATATACAGTAAAAATTAGCATGTATGTGACAGACATGTAATTAAGCATTCAATGAAAATGAACAAGTACTGAAAGTTTAGAAACAAAAGTAAAAATAAATAGCAATGATAAACATTTGAAAAAAGTAATGCACATTTTAGTAGTGGAAGATAAGATTCTTAAAAAGAAGGCTTTCTTTTTAAAATTGCATAAAACATGAGCCCAATAAAGCATGTTTTATGATATGTAATACTATAAATTCTATGGCAGTTTGTTGCTTTAATTCCATTACATAAAACATTTAGATCTGTAATAGAATAAAATGTATGTAATATTGTTTGAGAAAAACTGTCTTCCTCAACTCACATTAACCTGTAGTAATCCTACAAAATGCTGTACAGGAAATTTCACAAAAAGAAATATTAAGCAATTAATCACAATATATTTTAAATGAACAGGGGGAATGGAAGAAAGTATGTGTCACAGAGATGTGATTTGAGAAAGACTTGACTGTCATTTACTGGCTTAGGAAATGGAAATGGACTGTGGACTAAGGTATTCTTTAGAATCCAGAAAATGCAGAACAATACAGGTATTTCTTCAGTGCCTCCACAACAAATTACATCTCTTCCAACACACTGCACATTGATAGTAGACCAATTTGAACCACTTAGAAAATTTGACCACAAGAACTGAAAGTTAATGTTTATGCTGTTTCAAGCTTTAATTTATGGTCATTGCTTAAAACAGCACAGAAAACTGGCAAACATTGTAAAGCCTAGATTGTAGGTTTGCAGAATTTTGCCCCACTAACAAAAATCAGATTTCTGCTATTAATGAAATTTCCCCGATGTAAATTGAAAATGTAACATCCACGTTTTACTAAAGAATAACTGAACAAGATAATTTTTAAAATAATTATAAATAAAGGAGATTTGACTTTCTCTTTATTAAATGAGTTATTAAGATTTGTTTATCACAACATTGTGGAAGTAGATTAGGGGAAAATAAGTATATTAATGCTTCCGAATAATCACAAATGAATTCTTTAAAATAATGAGTTATTATAAATAAAAAGCTGCATTGGAGGGATGCTGGGGGTTTAAGAGACATCTAGAAATGCTAGGCAGGGCAGACAATCCCAGGAATTGAGCACTGTGAGTAGGCCTTACACTGGAATGTATGGTAACCTATCCCTGCAGTGTATAGGAGTTGGTCTCATTTATAATTTTCCTACACATGGTTGTAGGTCTATTTATTTGAAACTATGAATAACACTATACTCATGAAATATGTGTCCCAGAGACTTAAATCTTTCAGCTGTTCATGTATCTATTGAGCCCTGAATCTGAGCAGAGTTGCAGCCAACAATTACCATCCAATTCGTCAGACTTACCCAGGACAACTAACAAAATGATGATTATAGACAAGGTCCATCACCAAAAAAGAGCATCTACAACTGCAAGGAAGAGAGTTCATGTATCTATCCCCTGGAACGTAAGCCCCCAATCAACCAGAAGCAGAGTGGGCATCACCATCTCAAATTCCTCTAGATTGAGGAATGAACAAACATAAGGTGGGAATGCAACTATGGACTAAAGTAGACTTATTATTCTAGTAATGGAAGAATATATAACATTAATTTAAAGGCATTTGACATCAGAGGTTCCGAGGGGTGGAATTGGGAAAAATAGGTGCAACATGGGTCATTATTTGGATATTGGAATTGTTCTGTGTGATGTTGCAATTATGGATAAAGGATATTATACATTTTGACAAAACCTATAAAATTGTGTGATGCAAAGTGCAAACCATAGTATAAACTATAGACCACTATTAGTCACAATGCTTCAATATGTATTCATCAATTTTGACAAGTGTACCACAGTAATGAGAGATCCTGTTAATGGGGAAATTTGTGAGAGGGATAGGAGGTGAAGTATATGGGAATCCCCTATATATTTGATATAACATATATGAAATCTAAAGCTTCTTGAAAAAATAAATTAAAAAAATAAAAGATAAAAAATGAGGACATGAAAGCTGTTGATATCAATGGTTTTAAGGTAATTACTTATTCATTGAAAGCAAAATATATTTACATTCCTTTATTAACTTTTGTTACTATGATAAATGAAGTTGGAAAGAAGATCTAAAATAGGATAAAATTCTAAGTGCAATATAGGTAACCTTTTTGCACATCCACTTAGATGGGAGGAATATGAAAGAAAGAGTTGGAAACTTGATTGAAGGACACATGTTCATGAAGAACCTGCATGTCAAGAGAAATAGAAAGCTTAATAAATGTAGGGGCTTGAAATCCAACATACTGAAACTCTGAAATGAATAGGAAGAGACAGTTTTTAACTCCATATTCTGATATGAGAATTACAATCTCTGGACATGTCCTTGAGTCCTGCATTCACAGGCACTTGCTCAACCCAAGCAATAATGATCACTGTATATTTTCCATCCAATGGAACTTTTCAGAACCCCATTTATGTCTTTATTCCTCAGACTGTAGATGAAGGGGTTCAGCATGGGTGTGATTGAACACCTTCACTGAAGCTGATGTACACTGCTGTACTTAAGCTGCTGTACTTAAAAGTGTGGTTTGTGAATCAGCAGAACTAAGATACACTCCTTTATGTTTGTACCAGGGGAATCCAGCTTTCATCACTGCTCCTCCTCATGAATTCTACTTCCACATGTAGGACTAATCTTCTAGCACCTTTGCCATCTTTCAAATGAAAGATTTTACCATGTCTGTGACTGATGATGCCATCTCCATTAGTCCCTTGAATCACGGAAGCCTTGACTTGGGGTTAAGTCACAGCCCATGACATTCTCTCCAGGATGTTCTTTCCCCTTTTGAAACAAAATGGAGAAATGTTTTCCTAGCATATGAAAGGAAAAACAGGACATACCTCTTGCCTCAATCACAATTTTGTTCAATTAATTAGGAATGTCCTGCTGTAACGTAAGTCAAGAAGTGCCATTATAGTCCTTTATTTAAATAATATTTTTAATTAAGTGAAATATATTTTGATCTCTTTATGCGGTCTTACCTGAGTTTAGCACTTTTACAGGGATTGTCCATGGAATTCTTCCTCAAGTCCATTCTATAAGAGCAGTACTATTGTGAATCAATTCTACATTTGCAACATGGGTAGGTTCCCCAGGGTTAAGTAATCGCCTAAAGTTATAAACATAGTAAGGGCTAGGATATTGTTGGGAAATCTGTAAAGATGCTTCCACTTCTTAGTATTTCAGCTACTGGTTCTCAACCATGGGTAATTCTGGCCCTCTGGGGATGTATGGCAATATTTTCTTCTTTTGGAATTGTGAATAATGCTGCTGTGAATATCTGTGTGCAAATATCATTTTGAGGCCGTGCTTTCAATTATTTTTGCTATATACCTAATAGTGGGATTGGCAGGTCATATGGTAATTCTGTACTTAGCTTTCTGAGGAACCACCAACACTTCCGCATAGGCTGCACAATTTTACAATGCCAGTGGCAATGAATGGGTGTTCCTATTTCTCTGCATCCTTTCCAACACTTATATCTGTTGTGTGTGTGTGAGTTTTTTTACACAGACATTCTAATGGGTGTGAAAGATTATCTTTTTGGACTTTAATTGCATTTCTTTGATGGCTAATGATGTTGAGCATCTGTTCATGTTATTTCTGGCCATTTGACATCTTGGAGAGATGTCTGTTCAAATATTTTGCCCATATTTTAAATGGGTTGTTTGTCTTTTTATTATTAAGTTAAAGGTGTTCCTAATAAAAGAGAATCTTTATCAGAATTGTGATTTCCAATTATATTCTCCCAGTAAATATTTTGCTTTCTGGATAAAGTCTTTTGAGGCTGCAGGTCAGTGGTAGTGAGGACAGCTGGCTGTTTATATTCACCTAGCACTCTAGTACAAGGAGCTGAAGTTGCCCTCCTACAAAGGCCAGCCCCCTCGACTAAGTCTAAGATGGTATTTTGATGACTTGATTGCCATTGTGAGTAATCCTTTCATGCTCTGCCCTTCTGCCTGACATGGTGCTATTTGCTGGCCCTGTTTATGGATCATTATAACATCTCTGTCCAGCAGGTGCATTTAACTATGGTTTCCTGTCTACTTCTAGCAGTAAATTCAAAGAAAAAGAAGATAGTTTTCCTAAGCTGAAAAAGCTCAATAGCCTGGTTTAATTGACATATGAATCTAGTATTAACAAAAAAAATTGCTGAATATGGAGCTATTATTTTTAGAAATCTTTCAGTGGAACCTCTGCCTTCCAACAGCTGCCCCTTTCATTGAGTATTCTCTCTCTGAATCAGTACATGAAACATCTTCATGATGGCTGGCCAATGATGTGTTTGAAAAAAACTAAACTCTACATGACCAAGTATGCTGATTACAGCTGCATGTGTGGCTTCTTCAAGAATTATACTTCATCTTTGCCCAACATGGCTGAAAATACTGCATCATCTTGCTGCTTACTCCTGGGATTTCTTAGTGCACTGCATTGAACGGCTATTGATTGCTCATGATAATGATGTGATGGAAGCAAACAAACAGAGGGCACAGACAGGACACAAGTAAGTGTGTTCTAGACAGCCTCTGCAACCTCATGGACAGTTCACTTTCAACAATCCCAGTATCCTCATCAGGCACATCAGACCTCTCTTCAGTATCACCATCCTGCATTGGAACAACCAAGTTGTCAGCAGATTGTATCTACCACACACACCTCATCTTACACATTACAGATGTGTCCTTCTTGCTTCCTTCAAGGCCTTGGGCATGTGCTGACTCATGCTGTGGTGTCGATCACAATACGAAATATTTTACGCCCTGTTTGAGGATTCTTATAATCAGTGTTATCAGAAAAGTAAACATTTTCCTTACATTATTCCATGTTTTGAAAGGCGATGGTAATACCTGACCCAAACTGTTTCATGTCTTGAAGCTGTGAAGCAAGCTTTATTTAAACTTCTCTTCCAAAGAAAAGGGAGTCAAATGACATCAACACTTCAGAAACCAGATCCAGGAAGACTGAACATCCCTATTCATTTACAAAGAACCTGGGAGAAGTAATCACACACTTTAGTAGTGTGTATGTCAAATCCTATATTGTCACAAATCCTAGTATGCTTAAAATTTTCAAACCCTGATTGATGGTCCAAATTATTCAAAAATATTCAGCACAACAGAAAACTTGGACATACTGCCACACTGATATTTGACCTATGGTGGGTTCTGGCCTAATGTTGGTTTATGTATCAAAGACTAATTCTTACCTATAGTCTTTTAGGAAGGAAAGTTACAGTCTTACATCTTGAAGAGATCTTTTTTTATTCTACTATTTTGAGTTTATTTTTGATCTGCAGATGAATTTTGACTAAGTTTAAACTCATGAATTGCTATATCAATCTGAGCAGTAAAAAAAAAATTTGGATGATTTTGTATAGTTTCCTATCACAAATAGCATAGATCTCTGGATTTATGTATTAAAATGAAGGGTGTAAAAAAACAACAATGAAGATTGGATTGCTCATGAATCCACTGAACAGACTGGGAGAGAGTATAAACTGCAATGCAATTTATAATCCACACTGTGTAGCAATGCTACAAAATGTATTCAACAAATGCTATGAATGTGCCATACTGATGAAAGAGGATGTTGATGTGGGAGGAGCGGGGAGGTAGTGTGGTATATGGGAAACTCTTACATCTTTTAATGTAATATTTTGTGTCATCTATGTATTAAAAAAAGATAATAAAAGTTAAAAAAAATCATGGTCATGATATTTGATTTTTCCCTAGGTGATGAGCCTTAAATCTTTAAATTAAAACACACTTAACTCAAGGAATTTTTACTACTTAGAAACACTTAACTGTAATTCAACATGCTCTGGGAATGTTCTGGTATGAACTAAACTATCTATATAACAGTAGGCTAAAACACTCCTCCTACTAGGATAAGTTTTCAAATGAGGACTCTGTAGCACTGAATAAATGAAATGGTGGTTTCTATGATTCATAATACATATATAAGTGTTGCATTTCTCAGTGCAATCAATAATCTATACCAAGATTTGATATTACTCTTAAAAAAAAGTTTATCAAGGGAAGGCATACTGAAAAATGCTGATACTAGAATGAAGTTCTGTAGGTTTATTTTGTAGTGTAGCCAGGGTAGTTCTCAGGTTATGCTGAAGCAGCACTTTGTTCTATTATGTGGAGGACAGGCATTATGAGCAACATTTGAATCCAGCTAGTCAGTCTAAGCAGGCAGAGGTACTGACTACTAAATTTTAGTAACCACTTTCATTGAATTGGCCCCAGAAATGCCCTGGGATATTTCACTAAACTGGTAATGAGTGAAAACAGCAATAATAGTCATTACAGCAAGTACAAATTTGGGGTAATGAGTTTTGGGGAATATATTTTAAAACTTAAAGAAAATTATTGCAATAAACTGCATACATTGTGCACTTATCTACAGCAGAAAGGAGATTTGATGAAGGGAAGCTTTCTGGTTTAAAAGTTATTAAGGTGTTTCTTTTTGTTTGTGTGTGTGTGTTTAAGGTAGCACTTGAATAGAAGGGAATCTACATGGCAGGTATGTGATTGCCATAATATGCATTGAAGACAGACCTATAAAGACGTGGGTATGCAGCGGGAGTCTCAGCATTGAAGCCACTGGCTTTTGGTAGTAAGGGCAGGAGCTCCACGCAGTAACAGAAGGACCTGGACGGCTCCAGTGGATGAGTGTGTGGGCGGGTGGCTTCTGTCAGCATGCATTCTTAGCAAAATAATCCTGTCCTTAAGAGGAAGATAATGCTCATATTTAAAGTAGTTACAGTACGATGTGGGTTTATTAAACACTCAGATAAGAGAAACACTTAGCCATGGCAGTTTTCTAGCAGAAAATTGTGTTCTGAAAGTGCCGTCACTTTCTTTTTTAGAGAAGGCTGCTAATTGGACTTTGGTAATTAGGTTCAAAAGAGAATCTACTAGCATTCTGGAGTCCATTTTCAATATTTTAACTACCGCAATAATACCATGAATGTAAGTCACTGGGATTGAGATCTCAACTTGAAACAAGAGCCAGGATCTAGGGTAATTTAATGTCTTGTATGATGCTTTCAATATTTGATTAAATGCCATTCTTGTTATAGAATATGCCTTTTATAAAGATTATTAATAATACTTTCCCAGAATTGATTTTTGTGGGTGGGGTGGGGGAGGGCGGCTGCTAGAATAAAATATTGGTTTACACTGCAGCATACCCAGGTTAGGATGGGATGATTGGAGAATCAGAACTCTTTTAAAGTATTAGGGTTCAATATAAATACAGCTCACAATTGCTAGCTTTTTGGTGGTGAGAGGGAGTTTTTATGCATTTTGTTTCACTTATTAATTAGTATTTAAGGTGGTTTTGTTGATTTTTGTTTTTAGAGATTACTTGATCATCATTCAATGCGTATTGTGAACAATTAACACAATATAAAAAGGGCTTAACAAAGTCCACTAATTAAACAATATTAAAGTACAGACTGCAAAAAAAAGTCTTTTGAGGTAGAAAATTTTAATTTTGACCATGTTCCATTTATCTATTTTGTGTTTTGGGTGTAAATATAAGGCCATTGCCTTACCTAAAGTCCTTAAGAGTTATCCCTATGATTTCTTTTAAGAATTTGATAGTTCTAACTCTTATTTTAAGTCTTTGATCCATTCTGTTTTGATTTTTGTATATGGCAATTAGGTAAGCATCCTCCTTTTTTGCAAATAGAGATTCAATATTTTCACAGTACTATTTGATGAGGAGACTCTTCATTCCCAATTGAGTGGCCTTTGTGCCCTTGTCAAAATTCAGTTGGCCATAAATGTGAGGGTTGATTTCTGAGTTCTATTTCTGTTCTCTTGGTATATAAGTCTCTCCTTCTGCCAGTAACATGCTGTTTTGATTACTATGGATTTGAAATAAGTTTTAAGATGAGGAAATGTGAGGCATCTTATCAAATTCTTCTTTTTCAAGCAACACTTATAGCAGTGATGAAAGGGAAAATGGCAAAAACAAAGCTTTTTCATTTTTTTGATACCCAATTTATTTTTCCTTTATCTAATTTTTCTAAATTTCTATGTATTCTATATCTAACCTTTAAATAATAACCCTGAATGTCAATGGATTAAACTCACTGGTCAAGAGACTCAGGCTGGAAGATTGGTTTAAGAAATATGACTCATCTATATGCTGTCTACAAGAAACATATCTTAGACCCAGGGATTCAAGGAGGTTGAAAGTGGATGGCTGGAAAACAGTCTTACAAGCAAGAAATAACCAAAAAAGGGCAGGAATAGCTATATTAATATCAGACAAAATAATATTTATGTGCAAAAAATTGTGAAAGACAAAGATGGACACTACATTTTAGTGAAAGGGATAATCTTTCAAGAAAAAAGAACAATCATAAACATTTATGCTTCTAACAAGGATGACTCCAAATATGTAAGGCAAACACTGGAAAAACCAAGTGAAGGAATAGATGGCTCTACACTTATAGTGGGAGATTTTAACACATGACTATTAACTTTGGACAGAACATCTCAAAAGAGAGTCAATAAAGAAACAAAGACTTTGAACTATGTAGTAGAGGAGCTGGTCCTAATAGACAAATACAGAAAATTACACCCAAATACAGGAGGATATACATTCTACTCAAGTGCACATGGATCATTCTCCATGATAAATCACATGTTATGTCACAGAAAAAGTCTCATTGAATTCAGAAACATTGAAATCATGCAAAATAATTATTCTGACCACAGTGGAATGAAGCTGGAAGCCTGCAAGGATCAGAGACCTAGATCTTACACCAAGATTTGGAAGTTAAAAAAAAAAAAAACACTCTTAGAAAAACAGTGGGTAAGGAAATCTCAAAAGAAATTAATAACTACAATTAAGGTAATGGAAATGATAACCAACATATCCGAATTTATGGATGAAGCAAAAGCAGTCCTGAGAGGGAAATTTACAGCCATAAATTCATACGTCAAAAAAGAAGAAAGAGCCATAATTGAAGAACTAACTGAACACTTGGAGGAATTAGTAAAAAACTTCAAAAAAGTAACCCCAGTGGAAGAAGAAAGAATGAAATATCAAAGATCAGAACAGATCTAAATGAAATAGAAAACATGAAAACACTTGAAAAAATAAACAAAACCAAGAAAAAGTTCTTTGAGAAGATCAATACAATTGACAAAACCTTAGATAGACAAACAAAGAAAAAAAGAGACAAGATGCAAAAACACAAAATAAGAAATGAGAAAGGAGATATCACCACTGAACCCACAGAAATAAAGACAATCATAAGAGGATAATTTGAAAAACTATCTTCCAATAAGAAGGAAAATATAGAGGAAATGGATAAATTCCTAGAAACAGAAGCAGTCTACATTGATGAAAGTAGAAATTGATGATCTAACAAACCAATCACAAGTAAAGAGATAGAATCAGGCCATAAAACCTCCCAACTAAGAAGAGCCCTGGGCCAGATGGCTTCACAGGCGAATTCTACCAAATAATCCAGAAAGAGCTCAAACCAAACTTGTTGAAACTCTTCCAAAAAATTGAAATAGAAGGAACATTGCCTAACTCATTCTCTGATGGCAACATTAGCCTAATGCCAAAGAAAAGCAAAGACACCACAAGAAAGGAAAATGACAGACCAATCTCTCTAAAGAACCTTGGCAAGAAAATCCTCAACAAAATCCTTGCTACTCATATTCAACAACACATTAAATAAATTATACACCATGACCAAGTGGGATTCATTCCAGGTATGCAAGGAAGGTTCAACATAAGAAAATCAATTGATGTAATACACCATATGAACAGATTGAAGGGAAAAATCACATGATAATTTCTACAGATGCACAAAAACATTTGACAAAACACAGCAAGATTTCTTCATAAAAACACTACAAAAGATTGGAATAGAAGGAAACTTTCTGAACATGATGAAGAGTATTAAGAAAAACACACAGCTGAAATACTTTACAATGGAGAAATCCTAAATCTTTCCCTCTAAGCTCAAGAACAAGACAAGGATGTTCAATAGCACCCCTTCTATTTAACATAGTCTTAGAAGTACTTGCTCGAACAGTAAGACAAAAACCAGATATAAAAGGAATTCAGATTGGAAAGGAAGTAGTCAAAATTTCACTATTTGCAGATTATATGATCCTATACATAGAAAAACATGAGAAGTCTACCACAAAGCTTCTAGAACTTACAAATGTGTTCAGTAAAGTTGCAGGTTTCAAGACGAATGTAAAAAAAATCAGTAGTATTTCTACACACCAATAATGAGCAATCTGAGTAGGAAATCAGGAATCAAATACTATTTACAACAGTAAATTTTAAAAAATCAAATATGTAGGAATAATTTTAACTAAAGATGTAAAAGACTTATATGGAGAAAACTGCACAACACTGTTCAAGAAAAGCAAAGAAATAAATAAATTGAGGAATATTCTCTGTACATGGATAGGAAAATTAAATATTATTAAGATGTCTATGGTACCCAAACTGAACTACAGATTCAATGCAATCCCAATAAAAATAGCACGACATTCTTTAATGAACTAGAAAGCTAACTATGAAATTTTTGGGGGGAGGAAAGAGTCCCCAAATAGCCAAAGGCATACTGAAAAAGAAAAGTGAAATTGGAGGAATCACACTACCTGACTTCAAGACATATTACAAAGCTACTGTAGTTGAAATGGAATGGTATTGGCACAAGGATAGACACAGTGACCAATGAATCAAACTGACAGTTTTGATGTAGATCCTCATTTATACAGTCATATAATATTTGATAAGGCCACCAAACCCTCTCAACTGGGAGAGAATGGTCTCTTCAACAAATGGTGTCTGGAGAACATATATAAAAGAATGTGAAAGGATTACCAACTCACATCTTATACAAATATCTACTCAAGATGGATGAAAGAGCTAAATATAAGAGCCAAGACTGTAAAGACCTTGGAAAGCAATGTGGGGAAGCATCTGCAGGACCTTGTAATAGGAATGGCTTCATGAACTTCACACCAAAAGCATGAGAAGCACAAGAAAAATAGAAAAATGGGAATTCCTCCAAATTTAAGCCTTTTGCACCTCAGAGGATTTTGTCCAGTAAGAGAAAACACAGCCTACCCAATGGAAGAAAATATTTGGTAACCATATATGTGATGAGACTAATATCCTGCATATATAAAGAAATCCTATATCCCCAAAATAAAGGACAAACAACCCATTTTAAAAATGAGCAAGAGATTTGAACAGACGTTTCTCCAAAGAAGAAATAGAAATGGCTAAAAATCACTTGAAAAGATGCTCAAAATTACTAGCTATGAGGGAAATGCGAGTGCTTACAACTGCAAACAGAGGAATTGCATCCATCATCTATGTCGAATCTAAAACCCCTCTTGATCCAGAGGTGGAGTGGACATCATCACCCCAGGGTCCACAGAATGGAGGAATAAGATATGGATTAGAGTGGACTTACTAATATTCCACTATAAAACTATTGTGAATAGTAATAGAAGAAATTTTAGCATCGAGGTGAAGAAAGTGGCCACGGTAGTTGCTGAGCGCAGGGAGATGGTAGAAGAGATGTGATTTGGGGGCATTTTTGGGATTTTGAGTTGTCCTAAATGATTACTTAATTTTTAAAACTACAATGAGATATCATCTTATACCCATTAGACTGGTGACTGTTCCAAAACAGAAGACCACAACTGTTAGAGAGGATGTGGAGGAATGGGAGCACTCATCCCCTACTGGTGGGAATGCAGTGGGATCCAGTCATTCGGCAGGACAGTTTGGCAGGTTGTCTAAAAAAACTAGCTATAGATTTACCATATTACCCAGCAATCCTACTGCTGGGTATAAACTCAGAAGAACTGAAAACAAGGACACATACAGATACATGCACATCAATGTTCACAGCAGCAATATTCACTATTGCCAAAAGTTGGAATCAATACAAATACCCATTAACAGCTGAATGGATAAACACGATGTGGTATATACATATAATTGAAAACTGTTCAGCTGATGAAGGAATACAGTGCAAATGTGGGATAACATGGATGAATCTTGAGGACTTCATGTTGAGTGACTCAAGCCAGACATTGAAGGAAAAATACTACATGACCTCTCTGATACGTATTAAGCAATTCAAGCTGTCTCAGAGAAGTAGAGACTGGATGGTAGATTTACAGGAAATTGGGTTGAGAGGAAATTTGTGAGCTTATGTCCACATTGGCAAAATTTGTTATAAAGTAGTTAAGTAGTTGTGCAGGGAAGGGATAAGAAGGGTGTGTAAGAATACTATTGGGCAGGACTTTGCAGACTTGCATTTGCAGCAAATATCGCATGAACATATAAAATGATCAGTACTGGAGAAGGTGGAAAAGGGTTTGATGTTGGGAATATGAGAGTCCTATATATTGTATATATGACTTTACTGTGATATAAAGCTTTTTTAAGAAAAAATTAAAAATTATATTAAAAAAATATGTAGACCCTGTTGAAGAATGGAAGAGATTGCCTTGCCACTGTACATACAGGGCAACACTGACACTTACAGTGCTGGAAGGGAAAACATCAAAATCAAAGTTTTACGATTTTTTTTCATGTTTAATTCCCTGGGTTATTCTTTTCTCTATTTTAGTTTTTCTAAATTAGTATATATTCTCTTTCTAATCTTTACACCTATCATTAATATTTAATTTTCCTACTAATTGAATTTGGCAATATATTAGGCTTCATTTTTGAAGAAGTTTTGTATCACAGAGGGGTTCATCTATGTCAGGGGTGGAGCACTGCTGGGGGATGTTATTGATGGGGAACATATGGTTGGAAGGGAGTTTTCCACGGAATGTATATAGGTTATAAAAAATGTTCAACTATTCATTTGGTATCATCATAGTAGGTAGAGTTACACATGAAAACTGAGGGAGTGCTGAGTTCCTATCATGGGAAGCAGTGTCTCATTCCCTAATGGAATGGCAACAATCCCCCAAGTACAAGGGCAAAGGCCAGTGGAGAAGGATGGTCTGATGATCAGCCCTTGATACTGATGACTATACTTATGAGCCTGTATGCTTGAAAAATCAAATAGGCCTAGAGTGGCAGCGTGCCTAAGACTTACGTTTGGGAAACCTCTATGTTGTTCAAATGTGGCAAATTTCTAAGCCAAAATCAGCATGTAAATGCATTACTGTAATGGTTAGGCTACTGTGTCAACTCTGCCAGGTAATTTTACCTAGTTGTGTGGTTAAGCAAGCACTGGACTAACTGTAATTCAAGGGCATTTATGGACTTTAGACACCATTGATTTTACTGCAGTTGTAAATCATAGATACGCTGGTTATAATTACATCAGTCAGGGATATTGCCATCAGCAAGAGTGAAGCTTAACCATATCAGCTGAATGCCTTAAAAGGGGTAGTGAATACAGCATTGAGAAATTCCAAGTTGATCTTTGGATAGCCAACATCTCCCAGAACTTGTCAAGAACCTTCATTGAACTAACATTGCCTGCTTGTGGAACCTAGACTTGTGCTTCCCCATAACTGCGTAAGAGACTCTTATATAATCACATACTATTGATAGATACCTCTTGTCAATTCTGTTTCCCTTGAGAACCCTGATTAACACAATTATCTTCCCCCCAGCATGGGACATGACTCCTGGGGATGAGCCTCCCTAGCACTGAGGGATAACTAACAATCAACAACTTGTGATGTAACCGGAAAAAGAACTTGAACAAAGGGGGAAATGGTAAAGATAAATAAGTTTATGGCTAAGACACTTCTAAATGTGTTGGGAGGTCATCAGAGGGGTCACACTTATGCATGTCTCAGCAGGATCCCAAAGGCAGCCAAAGTAGATACAACCCCATGTACTGGTGCTCCTGAGGGCTACAGAGAAACACAGATCTTACGGTCATGGCAGATGGCTCTGGAGTTCAGTGTCTTGCCAGTGGGCCCTACTTTGGAATTTGTGTTCCTGAGTGTGATGGAGTTGGGCTCTGATGTGGTCTTTCTACAAATGCCCATTCTGTCACTTTTAATGATCCTATGCTTGCTGCCGGGGTTGGTGTATATTAGGAGACTTGACTCTCTAGACTGGCCATCTGCCAGCTGTGCCCTGAGCCTTAGCAGAGTTGTAACACCACTCTCTGGTTCCTTGGACATACCAATGTCATCTAATGGAGGTGAATTTGATCAACCACCACACCAGGGAAATAGAGTGTCTGCATCTGCAAGCAGGAGAATCACATACATTAGCCATGTTTGATCTAAGTCCTATCTCCATTTAGAGGTGAGTGGACTTCAATATCCCATTGTCCACAGGATGCAGGAATAAAAGATGGATTAGAATGGACTTACAGGAATTCTATTATAGAACTATTGTGTCTCTAGCAATGCAAAATATTTTATCATTGGTGTGGAGACAGTGGCCATGGGAGTTGCTGTGGGCCGGGAGAGGGAAGAAGAGGTGTGATACTGTGGCATTTTCAGGACTAGGTGTTGTCTTGAATGATATTGCAGGGATGGAAGCAGGACATTATATATCCTGCCATAACCCACTGAATGGACTCGTGATGAGTGTAAACTACAATATAAACTATAATCCATGTGGTGTAGCAGTGCTCCAAAATGTATTCACCAAATGCATTGAATGTGCCACAATGATGAAATGAGGGACAAAATGGGGTCCCTGTTATGGGACGAGCGGGGTCCCTGTTGTGGGACGAGTGGGGTCCCGTTGTGGGACGAGCAGGGTCCCTGTTAAGGGGCGAGTGGGGTCCCGTTGTGGGATGAGAGGGGTCCCTGGCGTGGGGAAGAAAGCCTCGTACGGCTGCTGAGGCTTCCCTCGGGGGCTCCGAAGGTGTGGAGGGCGCACGACCCAGGAAGGAGTCGTGGAGACAGGCTGATGGCACAAGTCTGGTCTATTGCAGAAGGGGATGCAGATTTATAGGATCGGGGAGTGGTGTGGCGGGTTCTGATTGGCTAGGGCAAATGCTGTTTCCATATAAGGCAATGTTCTAGCATTGGGCTAGTGATTGGCCAGTAGAGTATGTGCTAACTCTTGATAGGCTGACACTGTTACTAAGCTGGTAGGTGGTTGTAAGCTGTTGCTGGGCAAACAGCGTACGAAGAGATTAGGTTTAAGGGAGGGGGGAGGGGAAGTGAGAGCTGGGCTAGGCGGGAGATAGGAAGGGGGAGGGCAGTGCCGGCTAGCCGTTAGCAGCAAAGGCCTAGTCAGGCGTGGTCACCTTGTCTAGGCCCAGTGGGCAGAGGCGGTGTCACCTCTTGCCACACTGTTTGCCACTGAGGCAAGCCGGGTGCCCCTCCTCCCACAATGAAAGAGGTTATTGATGTGGCAGGAGTGTTGTGGGGTGGGGTGTGGAGTATTTAGGAACCTCATATTTTTTAGTGTTACATTTTTTGTGATCTATATGACTTAAAAAAGACATTTAAATAAAAATAAAATAATTACAAAATGTATGGATCATACAAGAAAGAAATGGCTTCTTAACAATTTCATGTCATGCAATGCATGAAACTGCAATACTTTTATTTTTTATTTGTTTATTATTAAGTTTTAATTAGTAGCTTAGATGACTCAAAAACCTCCCATTTCCATCATTTTCAAGTGAACCATTTGGTGTCATTTTATACAGTAAAATATTGTGATAGTGTCACCTATAAATTATGTCTCACCTTTTTTATCACAGTATACAAAATGACTGGGCATAATGCTTGTTGATTAAAATGAAGTCTGAGAGAAATTGTAATGGAAAATGTTACCTTGGTAAAGTGTTTTTGATTATGGAATAAGAAGTCTAGTCAGCAAATTCTTTAAGGGGAAGCAGGAGCATTTGTTTTCCCTGGCATGTTCAGATAAAGGACACTAGATCTATATAAAATCAGAAAAGTAATTATTTTAGCTTGTTTACAATACAAATGATAAAATTTAATAAAATTTCCTTATCACTGCTTAGAGCTAAACTTGCATGGATCTGTTAATTTTCCAGCAATTTCATCATCTATATGGAAACAGAAAATCAAATATGTGTTTTAGAATTTATCCTCCTGAGCCTCTCAGATGATGCAGAACTGGAGTCCCAATTCTTTGGGATGTTCCTGTCCATGAACCCGGTCACCTTCATGGAGAACCTGCTCATCTTCCTGGAAATTCTCTCAAACTCCCTGTGGTCACCCCTCGGGCTGAAGTGTGGTTTGCTGGCCTGGCAGGGGAGCGGCCGCGGTAGGCCTAATTCCGCTGCCCCCATAATAGGGTGGTTGGTCGGACTCACCGCCAGCCCTGAAGGAAGCTCGGCATGGGCGCAGAGTGCCCTCGGGTCTCCCCTTCTCGGCAGCCATGCTTCTGCGGCCGCCCCTCCTCCCAGATGGCGCCACCCGATGCCTTGTGGGGTGGCACCCTTCTTCTTCCTTCTCCCTGCGCAGGCGCAGGGCAGAAAATTCCAGTCTGCCCTTTTCCCCTCCCCCGACAGCAGCAACAGCCAGGTGTGGGCAGAAAAATCCAGCCCGCCCTTTTCCCCTCCCCCGACAGCAGCAACAGCCAGGTGTGGGCAGAAAAATCCAGCCCACCCTTTTCCCTTCCCCCGACAGCAGCAACAGCCAGGCGTGGGCGGGAAACTCAAGTCTGCCCTCCACCCCAGCAACAGCAGCCACCAATCCCTAAACCCTGCCCCTTCCCCCAGCAACAGCGACAGCCAATCCCTAACCACCACCCCTCCCCCGTCCAGTACCGCCCACTGACCTTTCGCTGGCAACCAATCAGAACAGGGCGTGGCTTCGACCAATCAGCCTTCCCCAGCCCCTATAAAACTGTTGCCTCTCCCTCAGTAAAGTGGACTTGCGTGTTTACCTTGTCTCCGCGGTAGTTCTTCTGCCGTGCGCCCTCCAGTCCTGAGAGCCCCCGACAAGGGCCTGGCCTCCCTTGTCCCCAGTTCGTCGCCTGCTTCTCCGGGCGACCCCTTCGTCGCCGGCTTCGCCGGGCGACCCCTTCGTCGCCGGCTTCGCCGGGCGACCCCGTCAGCCGAACCGCGCAACCCCTTGTGAGACCGATCCCTCGTCTGCTGCCGGACCGACCCCTCGTCCCAGGTGGGACCGACCCCTCGTCCCAAGCGGGACCGACCCCTCGTCCAGAGCTGGACCGACCCCTCGTCCGCAGCCAGACCCCACCTCTACCGACCGAGCAAGCCGCCGCACTCCCTCCTCCACATGCCATATATTTCCTCTCCAATCTGTCTTTTAAAGATACCTATTTCACCTCCACCACTGTCCCAAAGAATCTGCCAAAAATCCAGACAGAGAAAAAAATCAAAACTTTTAAAAACTGCCTCAGCCAGAATTGTATTTTTATTCTTTTTGGACAATTACTTAATTCCCTTTGGGCGTGATATCCTATGACTACCTCATGCCCATCTATCACCCACTGCACTACTTTGTCAACATGACTGCCTGGATATGTGACTTCCTGCTAATGGCATGCAGGTCAGTTCATGGTTTACCCCATCTTCTAAAATGCTCAATGGTTTTGAGGGGTTGGTGCAACATGCTTGTTCTTACAACTTCCTCAGCCACCTAGTGATGTCTGCTGAAACTGTCCTGGTGACTCTTATTCCACTCGTAATATCCATTTCTCTTACTCTAAGATTGCATCCTCCATTTTGAGAATGTAATCATCTAGGGGCAAGTATAAAGCATTTTCTACCATGGGCCTCACCTTTCAGTATTGCCTTGCTTTATAGTACAGGTACGGGAGTGTATCTTAGTTCTTCTGCCATGTAAAACTCAAGGGCACATGGAAAGCCTCAGTGAAGTATATGTTGGTCCTCCAACGTTGAATACTGGTGAGTCTTAGAGTCTTAGCAATAAGATCATAAAGCAGGCCTTAAATATACTCTTCCTTTGAGGAGTGTCCTTTTTCTTGCACATTTCCATATTCATTGATTCATTTTTTGTTATTTATTTATCTATTTAGAGCCATTATTCACAAAGAACAAAAGATGGGAATAGCACGTCATTCAACCAGTTAGTGGAGAAACAAAATGTGGTATATACATTCAATGCGTTACGCTGCAGAAAAAAAAAAAAGGAATTGGGACACATTTGTTAATACAAATCAATCTTGAAGACATTACGTTAGGGGGAGAAAGCCAGGCACAAAATTTAAAATATTGCATGGTATTATTTATATGAACTAAATAAGCAAAATAAACACAAGGATTCAAAACCTAGAGTATAAATTAGGAGATAACTTGATGTCTGAGAAGGTGTAGAGATTCTTAATGCATGTAGAAGTTTTAATTAAGTTGACTGTAAAAGTATGTACTTGGGTGGAGTTGTCGTTGCCACACTATAGTGAGTAGCAGTTGGATTATAAATGGGAATGAGGCTGGAAAGGGTAGTTTAGGGATATAAATTTCAATTGAAAGAAAGCTAGAGAATATTCTAGAGACTGAAAAAAAAAAACAGTGGATGAGAATTGTGCTTGATATTACAGATGCAAGGATGTCCTTCCGTGAACAAGAGCAGATGTATATCACTATTGCAGGGAAGTAGGAATGTGGAAATGTATGGGAAAAATAAAATTGGTATGAAATATGTACTGTGGTTAACAGAAATAATTTAATGTTCATGCAACTATGCCACAGACACATTGTGCTGATAATGGGAGAGTATCTAAAAAGTGTGCTAAATATATGCTATGGAGTGTGTTTGGTGGTAATAGTCTGATGATATTATCTCATAATCTGTAACAAATGTTCAACCATGGTAAGGTGTGTTGGTGAAGGGGTATTGTCTGGGACTTCTTCTTCTGTGTATGATTTATTTGTAAGTTCACAACTTCTGTAATAAAAATTTTATTAAAACAATAATATAGAACATTCTGATATAACATGCCCTCATCATTTCTACTCTCCAATATTAATAACATTTTACCTGTAGATGCAATGGTGTGTTGGGGGAAAATCACAGCAAATGTATGGGATGGACGATCACTAGTATTTAAATTTTGACAATATTCTTCCATAAATTTTAACAAATATTTCACAACTATGCAAGGTGTTGATGGTGGGTTGACTAATGGATCACTGTTTGATGTTTTTCATGTATTTTTTTGTAATTTCACAACATTAAATATACAATTCTTGTTTATGTATGTTCATGTAAGAATGATATATTTTAATAAAATTTAAAAAATAAATAGTGCTTTTATAATTGATCATTTGTTGGAAGAAAATAACATTAAATTCATGTCCTAACATCAGTTGCCATAAATTGAAATTTGAAGCAAGATTAAATATAGCATAAAACTTCTAGAGGAAAGTTTAGATTAACACTTGGAGCATAAACTGAGGTAAAAAAAAAAAAAAGAAATAAAACTGAGCACATAAATGATGGACTTGACCCCCAGAAAACTTGAATATAAAAAATTTATAAAGAAACTTCTTCATAAATGAAAAGTAAATGAATATATTCAGAACATGTTTTATATTCAAAATGTAACAATGTGTATGTGTAAAAGTAAGAAATATGCCTGAAGTAAACAATGGATTATAATTAGATCAGTTTTAATATTCCTTAATCATTTATAACCAAGGTTCCACAGTAAACTAAAGTGTCAAAAATAGGGTGGTACATGGGAATGCTCTATTTTTTAAATGATATTTCTGCATACCTACAACCTTGGGAAATAAATGTTTAAAAAGCTGTAAAGAATAAAATACACTAAAAAGTTAAAAAATCAAAGGATGTGAAACAATGATTCAGACAGTAAAATTATAACTAACTTATAAACATAAAAATATGCTCAGCTTCATTAACAATCCATGGAAGTGAAATTAAAATACCCAGGAAATCTAATTTTCCAATAATTACTTTGATAAATAAATTACAAATCCCAGAAGTGGTGAAGATATGGAAAAATGTGTAAACTGCTAATTTCTAATAGAAAGTGACTTGTCAGATAAGGATCTTATGCTTTCATTTGGTTTGTTTTCAGAGTGCATCCACCAGAGACCAAAGTCCTTGTTTGGTGAGCATCTGTTCAGAAGTAGGAGTTTAATTCAAAACAACTCCTGGACTCTTTGAGGCTTAACTCACTACTTTCATGCTCTACTAGTGTAATGCGATATGATGCCCAAGGGAGTGGCCTCACTTTAGACAGACTTGGTTTGAATCCTTCCTCTGCCTTTCACTATCACTATTTTTTGTGCTAGTTACCTATTTTCTGTATGTCCTTAATTCATCAACTGTAACAAAGGAAAATTATACTGATCACATCAATGTTACAAAAAATTAAAGAAGATAATGTGTATAAAAGACTTAAACAGTGTTAAAAAAAGGTAGTGTGGTCATTTTTCATCAATGATTTTGAAGTACATTTCCAGGTGATAGGTTCTCACTAGTTCAATAAATTTGTATTTTTCAGGCCCAGAAACCACTATACTTACTTATTCTCCAGTCCATTTGTCCTTCCATTCAACAAATATTATCTCAACATGAATGCCATACCAAAATCATTAGTAGATATTGCAGTTACAAAGATGAATGATATATATTTCTCAAATGGGGAAATACATATTGGGATGAATAGAAAAATTCAAGGAATTGGATATGACTCAAAGTAAATGACCCAGATGAAGAGGGAGAAAATTTAGAGTCATTTCATTCTCATAACATCAGAATGCATCTTTGTAAATGAGTTCCTAGGGTAACATTTCCAAAAATGTGTGTATCCCACCAATTCAGAGGATAAATACAAAATGGATACTCAGAAATTTATTTACATATATTTGAATTTACTTACAAGGGAAAATTTTATTTGGAAACCATAATCAATATCCAGGTTAGACACAAAATTCTTAAATCTCAAAAAAAGACAATATTTCTCCAAAGAAGATAGACAAAGTGTCAATAAGCACATGAAAAGATGCTCAACATCATTAGTCATTAGGGATGAAGTACTGATACATGCTAGCATTTTGATGAACCTTGGAAATGTTATGCTAGGTGAAGGAAGCCAGAAACAAAGTCTCAAATATTATATGTTTGCTTTTATATGAAATATTCAGAATCAACAAATCCATTGAGTCAAATGGAAGATTCATAATTACCATGGTCTGGGAAGATGAGGGAATGGGGAGTGCATGATTAATGGGTCTAGGGTTTCCTTTTAAGATGATGATAATGTTTTGGAACTCTATAAATGTAGTGGTTGCACAACATTGTGAATGTATTAAATACCACTGAATTTTTCACTTTAAAATGAGTACTATTTTGTTATGTGAAATTCATCTCAATAAAATTGCTTGGAAATAAAAAGGAATAAAGATCTGATACAAGGCAATCACCAGACATTGTAAATCCTCACAGGGCCCACTGGATGGAATGGGGGAGAGTATGGGCCATGATGTGGACCATTGACCATGAGGTGCAGAGGTGCCCAAAGATGTACTTACCAAATCCAATGGATGTGTCATGATGATGGGAACGAGTGTTGCTGGGGGGGGGGGGGAAAGGTGGGGTGGGCGGGTGGGGTTGAATGGGACCTCATATATATATTTTTAATGTAATATTATTACAAATTCAAGAAAAAAAAAGAAAAAAAAAAAAGATCTGATACATTCTCCTGAATGGAAAAACCTCAAAGACATCATGGTGGCTCAAATAATACAGATACAAAAGAGAAATACTGTATGATCCTGTTCATGTGAAAGATGTGGAGTAAAAAATTCATAGAGAAAAAATAGTACGTTACAGTTTACCAGGTGACTGAGGCAAGGGGCATGGAAAACTATTGCTTGAAAGTTTTAGATTTGCTCCCAGCTCAAGTGGTAGCTGCCACTGAAGCTGCCTGGGATAAACTTGGGGAGGAGGTGGCCCTCATGGGTCTCTGAAGAGATGTCTGAGCCAGAGAAGCACCAAGGCAGCAAGAAGGGGCCTTGAAAAAGGCAGGGCAGCCTGGGCTTTGGCCTCCTTCTGGGATCCAGGGAATTTGAACAATGGAAAGCATGGAAGCAGCCACAGGAAAGACAGAGGCCCAGGCCTGTCCCCTTAGCCTGAACTCAGGAGAGCCAGGCAACCCTGCTGGCTGGATGAGGGTCAGGGCCCAAGAATGGAAATTCTCTTCCCCAGGATTTGGAGACTGTTCAGTCACCGGAAGCACAAAGTTCTCATTATTGAGCTGGATAGTGCAGGGAAAATTACCATCCTTTACTAAATTTCTAGGAATAACATTGTGCATACATTCCTACATCCCTGTCAGATGTAGAAGAGAGAGGGGATAATAATACATGTATCCTAATGTGGGATATTGGTGGCCAAGAATTTCTTCATTTTTCCTGGAACTCATACTATACTAACTCTTAGTTTGTAATAGTTGTTGCGTACAGTGTAGAGAAAGGATTTCTGTATCTAGAAAAGAAACACATGACATGTTAGCATATGAGGACATAAGAAAGGCTGGTTTTGCTGACTTTTGCTAATAAACAAGATGTTAAAGAATGTATGACTGTAGCAAAAATCCCCCAGCTTTTGAAACTAACTTCTATTAAAGTTCACCAGTGGCATATTCAGGCACGCTGGGCTCTTACCAGGGAGACATTGTGCCAAGGACTTGAATGGATGATGTTGTGATTAGATTATCTCTACTGAACTCTTCTCATAGATGTGTTTAAACTAAGTGATGGACTTTACCTGATACCTGCAGAAATGAGTGGCTTAAATATATTTATAGTGAACTGATAAGAATTTTTCTATAAGAGATAAAAGTAAGACCTCTTATTTTAAAACAAAGATGAAGTTTCACATTCCAACATACTTTCTCCTTAGTTATTTTCACAGTAAGGTCTTAAAACTATGACTGACATTTTTCTCATTCTGAATTCTCTCAAGACATTGTGTATCCTGTGGTAAGTATGATGAGGAGAAGACATTGTTAACTTGGAGAGATTTACTATTGGGCAATCTTCTCTAGTTGAATGTTCTGTTTTTGTTCTACATCAAAATACAAATCCACAGAGATATTTAGTTTCCAATATTATAAAGTTTAAAGATTAGGAAAAGTATTTTCTGTAAAGTTGTGTATGCATTATATATATACATCAAATTCCAATTAATGGCTTTAATTTATGTTCTAAAGAAAAGTGATTAGTAACACAATAATTGGTAATAGCCATAGTTGTAGCCATATGAGTTACAATTTTGTGTTAAGTGTCATTTTGTACTTTTTCCCTTAGGCTCACTGTATTTTATTAACTAACCATCAAATCATTTAACTTCTCTTAAAAAAAATCAAACAGAAAAAGTGGAAGAATGAAAAGTAGGAAGGAAGGCTGGAAGGAAAAATGGAATTGGAAAAAATCTTTATATTGTTTTAATATATTTAGTTGATCAAGTCACAGGGAAACTCGAACTATAACCAATTAGAATGTGTATCAGATTCTTGGTTTAAGTATTAGTGATGGGTAGAATTACACAGCAAATATCAGATCGTTCCTTGTATAGGACAACATGCCCCCTATATTACTGAATAAATTGTGAATCCAACAATCATTAGGTCATTAAATGTGATTAAAATGATCAAGTAATTTTTCAACATTGATTGAAAATTATAGCATGAAACATGTCAATTCAAAGAAGTAAAACCGTTATGTATGTACATTTAAAATAAATTTGAGATGAAAAGTAAAACATAATTTCTAACAGCAACATTAATTTTAGGAAATGTGGTAGGTTGAGATTTTTAAATTTTTCTTAATTGATTTGTATCTTCTAGTATATAAATACACTGTTTAGCAATTAGAAGACACAAAAGCTTTTTGAATACTTTTAAATATTTGGTGTGAAAAGTGATTGATGAAATAGCTCTTTTTCTAAATTCTATCTAGGCCCATCGTGCTTTTTTTACTCAGGGTGCTTGTTTTTTTTATCTTAAATTTGAAGGTCTTTCTCATACCTGTAAATTAACTTATCATAAATGTGTTAAAAATATATCCTGTATATTCTTTTTATTTTTAGATAAGTTTTTATCGCTCATCTTGGCTTTATTTTTTTTTAAAGATTTATTTATTTATTTATTTCTCTCCCCTTTCCCCCCTCCTCCGGTTGTCTGTTCTCTGTGTCTATTTGTTGTGTCTTCTTTGTTCGCTTCTGTTGTTGTCAGTGGCATGGGAATCTGTGTTTCTTTTTGTTGCGTTATCTTGTTGTGCCAGCTCTCCATGTGTGCGGCACCATTCCTGGGCAGGCTGCAATTTCTTTCTTGCTGGGTGGCTCTCCTTACAGGGCACATTCCTTGTGTGTGGGGCTCCCCTATGCCAGGGCACCCAGGCTTGGCAGGACACTCCTTGTGTGCATCAGCACCACGCATGGGCCAGCTCTGCACAGGTCAAGGAGGCCCAGCATTTGAACCGCAGACATCCCATGTGGTAGACAGAGGCCCTATGCACTGGGCCAAGTTCACTGTCTTTATATTCTTACTAGCTTATCTTTTTGGCCTGAAAATCTGAAGGCTAATTCAAATTGGCATGTTTTAGACAAGTCAAGGAAAACAAAATCTGCTTTTAATTAGACATATTTGGATTTCCTGAAGATTTTAATGAGAAATGATTGAATATACATTAACATTGAAAAAATTAAATTCATTTCAATAAAACATAATATAAACTCCAAAATAACTTTCAAATATTCTTTTTGAGGTGATATAAACTTTAGGTAATTTATGTCAGGGTATGATAGCGCAATATTGTGAATGAATTTTTGCCAGTAAACTATAAAATGAAAATGTTTGAGTTGTATCTATAGTTCCATAATAAAAATTTAAAATATATAAATATCGTTTTCATTTCAGTCTTTTTTAAAATAACGTATAATTGATCTATTAATTAAATTATTTGAGCATCCTTAAAGTATAATGGGGGAAATTAATTGAGACATTCCCTATAAAGTATTTAGTATCAAAAAATCTCTCAATTTACTTATTGCAATCTGCAATCATTTTATAGATGAGGAACTACATTACAGGTCTTAACCTGTGCTATAAACATAGTATTCCTATTTGATTTGGAATAGCATTATTAATTAATGTGTTTTAGCAGTCATGATTTTATGTCAAATAAACACAGATCTCTACTTTCTTGAAGAGAATAGCAATTTTCTGATAGTAACTTCTAGGATGTACTGTATCCACACCCCATGTCAGTGCTTTGGAAAATCTAGAGACTGAGGACACATGGGTCCCTCAGTGTTAACTTCTGGAGTAAATTAAGTCAGTGATTGTGGCAAATTGTTACCAGGTTAGAAGTGTGGAAGAGGAGAGTTCTTGAAAGAGGATTAATAAAACATGAATCCCCTGGAAAATAGATAATCAATAAGAAAAAATCTAGATCCATGTCCCACAGGGAAATGATTATTCAAGGTTGGATCAACAAAAGGGACAATGCCTAATAAGCAGATACAGAGGCACTGTAAATATATCCTCTGCTGCATTCAATTATCTTGTGTACCCTCAGGCTGGACAACATGTGGATGTTTCTTTTGGGATCCTAATTCTGGTTTGGGGACTGATGCCCAAATTTCTCCTGTTGTCTTGTGAGGGGATATAGCCTCAGTCTCCTTCACCAATCACCCAGGCAGGAATTTGGACTTCTGCAGAAAGACCTTCTTACCGATTCCATCCAGGTGAGTCAGAGAGCCCAGGAGGTCATGCAGGGAAGAGTCAGGTGGATGGAATTTGAGAGCTTTGATTTGAGCTCATCTGGGATCTCCTCCATCCAGATTCAAAGCTAAGTGATCATTGCACTAGTTCCTATGCCTGCTACATTAATGAAAGTGTTTTGTTAAAAATGTTTGTCCATGTGAGTCAGTAATGCAGGACACATTATAAATAGCTAAGAGATGGGAAAGGAAGCCCATGTGAAAATGGGAAGGCAGGGGAAAAGCAGCTCCTGGAAACTGAAATATCTGTCCAAGGAGTTTTACAGTTAAGTGGGAATAGGGAAATGGGCTACTTGCAGTGGCAGAATGTGCAGTGAATTGAGGCATTGCTTTTTTTTTTTTTTTTTGACATTTAAGTTGAGGTATATTTAAAATAATATCTACTGATGAGAAATATCTAATCCAATGCAGGTAGATATTTCCTTTGAATAGCATTTCATGAGGCATACACTCTCACATTGGATGGTCACATAAACATTATTTTTATATAATAGCTGGAATCTATATACTGTAACTTCACTCAGTAATAATTTTTTAGAAAGATCAGGTCTTTGTTGCAAATTTATTAAAAAATCTCACAGGAGAACTTACTTCAAGGCATTTCAAAACACTCCTCGGGACCAAGGTCCAAGTCACTGAACATTTTATTTCATCAAAGGAAAATGTAAAAATAGTGGGGGCTTCTGCCCACTCGGGGACCTGGGGGCAATTATGGCTCTGTCCAAAATGAGTTTTTGACTTGGACTTAATGCTCCTGTTGTGGGCTGCATTTTTTTAAGAAGCTCTTGTTTTCTGGTCACAGATATCCAGTATGGGGACAGAGAAGCTGTGTGGCAGCCTCCCCCCCCCCCCCCTGCAGTTCAGCAATTACTCTTAGAGGGCAAGTTATATAAGTTGTCCATTGGTCACTTACCCCTCCCCCATTGCAAATTATTTCTGCACTCTATACCTTTGGATATTAGGGTATATGTCCTTATTTTTAAAGTAAATATTCAACCAAAGAACTACAAGCTTTTCCCCTTAACTTTGCTCTTTACCTTTAGTTCTTCTGTCTTTATAAACATATTTAGAGGAATGTGTGAATGTCTATCATCATAACAAATGATGTTCACCCCATTGTTTTTCAAACTTAGAAATTTCTGCTTCCATCAATTTCATAGATCAATTTTTATGTGTATTTTTTTTAATTAAGATTATTTATTTTTACGAATTACATTCAAAAAATACGAGGTCCCAGTCAACCCCACCGCCCCCACCCCCCACTCCGTATGTGTATTACCACCTGTCTTTCACATCCATTTTCCTCATTATGCCTTTTGGGCTTTTTGGGTTAGACCTACTTCTGAATTTGCATCACTTTCTGCCATCTTTTGGAAGCTGTTTTACTTTCCATTGGACCACCAATGGTAGCCTTTATTCCTTACATAATCTAGAGCAGTTTTCAAGTCTGCTCTTGCTGGGAAAGAACTAATAGAACTGAAGTAAGGGTGTTGAATAGATTCTGAGAGATGCAAAAAGAATGTGACATTTGAGAGTCAGAAGAAGAATGCACCTCTGTCATCACCAGTGATAAGCAAATCTTTACTAACAGGGTGGAGATATGCTGAGATTTTCATACACATTGATTAAGTCTGTTAAGAATTTTCAGAGGATAGATGCCATAATGCCCACAATATAGCTGAAAGTTTAAAGTTCAATTATTATCAACTATTATAAAGTGCATCTAAGATTCAAAATAAGTTATATATGATTCCAAAAGTTAGCACTTAATGTAATTTTAAAAAGACTTCAAATTTTCATGTAAAAATTCCCAACATTTTTGTAATAGATATATGTTTCCAATTGTGGAATATTTATTTATTCCCATAGATCATTTTACTCATGAAGTGATCGTTCTATGAAGTGTCTTGTCATTGTAAAAAGATGTCACTGCCTTTTTCTTTTGAGTGAATTTCTTTTTGTTCTTTTTTTCATTTTTTCTGTGCTTCAGGGGTCTATAACTGCACTAGGAAAGCCAGTAGAACAAAGGAAATTTTACTTCATCGGTTTCTCATGCTCTGCTTGACTTTATATCTTTTTTATTTACTTGAAGTACATTTAATTCCTTCCTCTCTTATTACTTAGTAAGGTTTTCTGTTTCTCTATATAAAGTGAAGAAAGTGATCATAAAAAAGGTAGCACCATGTTTAATGTGCATAGGGGGCTAGTCAGCTGGAATTTCAGTGCACAATTTCTAAAAATTTGGGGAATAGAAATACTGATGTCAGCTTGGATTGTATTTACTCCTGGGTGATCAGTGTGGTTGACTGTGAGAAAAACATGATGTTAAATCAGCACAATGATGCTAAGGTGTGCATCATGTGTGTGTGTTTGATATGAGTATTTGATGGTGTGTGAGCAGTCCTCAGAGTAGGGCTATCTGAGCTCATATACTCCCATGGGGGTTTGCTATAATACAGAGTCCAGAGGCTATTCTAAAATAACCCAAAGGATTAATTCTGTTCCATTAGGTGGGATAGCTTTGCAATCAAATTAATGAAGTATAAGAGATTTGCCATATAGATAAAGGACTCACTGAATTTGAAGTTTCAGCAACAACAAGACTGCCTAGTTCTTAAACCTCCTCTGAAATCATCTCTCTTCACTATACCCTTAACCATTTCCCTTCCACACTGACCTCCTTGTTCATTCTGAATATCTGAAACAAGTCACATTTAGGGTCTTTTCCCAGGAAGTTCCCTCCACCGGGCACAAATTAACTGTTATGTCTTCATGACTCCAGCTTTCTCTTTCTGTAAATGTCTCCTTAAATTTTACATTATACATGGGACTTTTGTGAACACCAAGTGAAAAATATCACCATCATTTCTATTTTTTTACCTGCTTTCTTTTCCTTAAAACATGTATAATCATCTCATTTGTAAGATGATTACATTTTAATTACATGTATTCTCTCTTTAAAAGCAGAAGATTGGGATTTTCAGTTACAGCATTGTAGATTCATTGCCACAACTCTACTTGCTTGTTAGTCACAACTCAATATATATTTCACAAATGAATGAATTTCTCATTAAATATGTAGTATTCATGAATGCTTAGTAAAGACCTGAGTTTGGGGAATTGAATTCCTAATCAGAAATGACAATATAAATAAACTAAAGGGCTAAGATCCATATAAATAATAGAGATATTATATTTTTCACTGAAATACACAATGTATCATTTCTATTTGGATAGTGCTACTTGATTTGTAAAAACTACCCAAGTTCCTTTTTATTTCTTTTTAGTCTCATCAACCACATGGGACCAGGAAATCAAACGCAAATTTCCGAATTTCTTCTCCTGGGATTTTCAGAGGATCCAGAAGTGCAGCCCCTCCTCTTTTGGCTGTTCCTGTCCATGTACGTGGTCACCATCTTTGGGAACCTGCTCATCATCCTGGTCATCATCACTGATTCTCACCTCCACACACCCATGTATTTCTTCCTCTCCAACCTGTCCCTTTGTGACATCTGTTTATCCTCCACCACTGTCCCAAAGATGCTGGTGAACATTCAGGCACAGAGCAGAGTCATAAGCTATACAAGCTGCATCTCCCAGATGTACTTTTTCATACTCTTTGTAGGGTTGGATGACTTCCTGCTGGCTGTGATGGCCTATGATCGCTTCATGGCCATCTGCCATCCCCTTCACTACACAGTCATCATGAACCCCCAGATCTGTGTCCTGATGGTTCTGGGGTCCTGGGTCATGAGTGTTATGCATTCTTGTTTACAGGGGTTAATGGTGTTACAGCTATATTTTTGTACACATGTAGAAATCCCACACTTTTTCTGTGAACTTCGTCAAATGGTCCTACTCGCCTGTTCTGACACTTTTTTCAATTACTTAGTAATGTATTTACTAGCTGGAGTTCTGGCTGGGGGTCCCCTTGCTTGGATCCTCTTCTCTTACTCTAAGATCATTTCCTCCATACATGGAATCTCATCAGCTCAGGGGAAGTATAAAGCATTTTCCACCTGTGCATCTCACCTCTCAGTGGTCTCTCTATTTTATTGTACCAGCATAGGAGTGTACCTAAGTTCTCCTGCTTCACACAACACACATTCAGGGGCATCAGCCTCAGTGATGTACACTGTGGTCACTCCCATGCTGAACCCTTTCATCTACAGTCTGAGGACTAAAGACATAAAGGGGGCTCTGAAAAAATGCTTTGGAGGAAATTCTGGAAATTGTCATTTGCTCCGTGGTGGCTGAAAAGCTGTTTTAGCAAATTTCAAATCCTCAGAACTGGAAATCTTCTTTCTTTAGTCAGGTCATAAATGCAGACCTGCCAAGAGACCAGGTGACCTCAAATATGATGAAGTAAAATTTCAATCAGACAGAGTGTTATGAGATCAACTTTCAGTTTTTGATGATAAAAGATATCTCCTTGACATTGCTAGCTTCAGGTCCATGTTAAAGGAGATTTTTTTTTAAACCGTGTGCAGGAATGTGTTGCATTTATTATATTATTTTATTGTATCAACTTTATGATTTGTTTGAAAACTTCCAGGGCCGCCTATGAATATGACTCTTTGCTCCCTCTGTAAAGAATATATTCCTCACTTCTAAGAGCTCAGCATGCCTGGACATGCCAGTAATGATGTTTAACAGAAGTTTCAAAAACTGGGACATTTCTGCTATAGTCATACATGCTTTAATATCTTGTTTATCAGCAAAATTAATCATATCAGCCTTTTTTAGGCCCTTATGCACTAACATTTTATACAGTTTTTCTCTAGTCACAGAAATCCATTCTCTGTCTGTGCTTTCCACAACAACTATTACAAACACAGTGTTAGTATGGTAAATTTCCCTTAGAGATTCTTGGCCACCAAATAGCCCACATTAGGAATCATGCATTATTTTTTTTTCCCATTAAACTTTATTTATTATTTTTAAATTTATTTATTTTTACCTTTTAATTTTAAAATTTTTTGAAGATATGTAGATCACCAAAATATTACATTAAAAAATATGAGTTTCACATATACCCCACACCCCACTCCCCCACTCCTCCCACATCAACATCATTCATTATTGTGGCACATTCATTGCATTTGGTCAATACATTTTGGAACACTGCTACACTGTGTGGATTATAGTTATACTGATATTTACCCTCTCCCCTAATACTTTCAGTCGGTTATGGCAGGATATATAATGTCCAGCATCTGTCCCTGAAATATCATTTAGCACAACTCCAAGTCCCATAAATGTCCCCACATCACATCTCCTCTACCTTCTCCCTGTCCTCAGCAACCACCATGACCACTTTCTCCACATCAATGCTACCATTTCTTCCATTACTAGTCACAATATTTCTATAGTAGAATATCAGTAAGTCCACTCTAATCCATAATTTACTCCATATTCCTGTGAAACCAGGGATGGTGATGTCCACTCTACCTCTATATCAAGAGGGGCTTAGGTCACACATGGTTGATTCATGTGATTCTCCTGCTTGGAGTTGCAGGCACTCTTGGTTCCCTGGTGTGGTGGTTAATCATCTTCACCTTCTTGTTAGCTGACCTGGGTAAGTCCAATGACTTACACTGATGAGGTTCAGAGCCCAGCTGGCTTATGGCCAGTCCAGAGATTAAGGTCTCCTGAGTATACGCCAACCACAGGTTCAGTAAAAATCACAGAAGAGGTATGTGTAGAAAGGTCACATCTGAGTTCAATTCTTTCTCACTCAGGAACAGAAATTGCAAAGTTTGATCCACTGATAAGGCACTCAACTCCAGAGCCACCTGCCATGCCTGAAGAACCTGTGTGGCTCAGAGCCCTCAGGAGCACTAGTAACTGGGGTTCCATCATCTTTGGTTGTCTCTGGGATCCTGCTGTGTTGTGTGTAAGTGCAACCCATCTGATGACCTCCTGACTTTTTTTAAAGACTCTTAGCCATATAAACACATTTGTCTTTACCACCACCACCACCCCCCTTTATTCAAGGTCTTTTCCTAGCCTAAGAGTTACCACATGAGCAACTGCATGTTGCTCAAATCTAGCCACTCTCTAAGCCAAACTCAGCTTGTAAATGCATTGTCTCCCCCCTATGTGGGACATGACTCCCTGAAATTGAGCCTCTCTGGTTCTGAGGGATTATTTACAATCACTATCAGGTGATTCAACTAGGAAACACGTGTTATTAATCACTTTCTCTAATACTTCCTATTGTAGGGGATGTATGCACAACTTCATTCATAGAAAATTGGTATAGAATGGTAGTTTTTCCTGAACTACCCAGCCCAACATTGACAACATTGTGCTTCTGGTGATTGAACAATCTCCAAATCCTGATGAACAGAATTCCCCTTCTCAGGGAGCAGATCCCCTTTCAGACACCTGGGTTTTCTGGTCTCCTCTGGTTCAGGTTAAGGGGGAGGAGAAGCATGTGTCAGAGCCCCTACCTCTGCTCTTGCCCTTGCTGATGGCCAAATTTCCACTGCCTTAGGTGCAGCATTTGCCTGGCTTTGATATCCTCTCTGAGGAAATATGTAGGCCACCTCCTTCCCAGTTCATCTTGGGAGGTGAAGTAGTAGCTACCAGTGATGCAAACCTGAAACTTTTAAACAAAAATTTGCAGGTAGTGATGTAAACCTGAAAATTTTAAGCAATAATTTTACACTCCCTTGCCTCAGAGTCTTGGTAAAATGTAATTTTCCCCCTCTATTAGGGTGTTCCCTCTATGTATTTCACATGAGTAGGACCATGCAGTATTTCACTTTTGTGCATTCATTATTTCACTTTTCCTGATGTCTTCAAGGATTATCCATATAGAAGCATGCAATTACTTGGGGGGGAAATGGATCGTCATTCCTATTATATTTCAAGCAATTTTATTGAGGTAAAATTCACATAACATCAATTAACCATTATAAACTGCAGAAATCAGTGGCATTTAGTACATTCACATTATGGTGCAACCTCCACCTCTATCTAGTTTCCAACTATATTCATCTTCCTAAAAGGAACCCAGATCCATAAAGCATTAACTCCCCATCCCTTCCTCTCACCAGTCCCTAACAAATACCCATCTGCACTTTGACTCTATGGAAATATCAACTATGAATATGTCTTATAAATAGATTCTTTTAATATTTGAACCATTTGTGCCTGGCTTCCTTCACTTAGCATAATGGGTCCAAGATTCATCAACTTTCTAAAAAGTATGAGTTCTTCATCCATAATTGCTAATGATGTTGAACATCTTTACTTGTGCTTATTGGACATTTGTCTATCTTCTTTGGAGAAATATTTATTTGAGCCCACTATCCATTTTGAAATTGTATTGTTTGTCTTTTGTTACTGAGCTGTAAGAGTTCTGTGTCTAATCTGGATATAAAACTCATAATTTACATGGTTTCCAAATATTTACTTCCATTTTGTATGTTGTCATTTCACACTTTTTTTTAATTATAGAATTTGTGGATTTAAAAGAAATTATGTAGAAAGAAAGAGTTCCCATATTCAAGTTCTATTAACACCTTGCATTAATGTGATACGTTTGTAACGATTGATGAATTATTATAACATTTTTACCTTATGTCCATGGTTTACATCAGGGTTCATGATTGCATTGGATAGTCTTATGGCTGGCTTTTAATCTTTCATTCTAAATATATAAACAACCTAAAATTTTACCTTTTAACTACAGTCAAGAACTTGCAAATAAATTTCCTAGTATGCATTTTATATTTATCCTCTGAATTGATGGGATATCTGCCAATTGTGAATATGTTGCCTTGGGAACTCATTTACAAACAGGTAGTCTGAGTTTGTAAGAATGAAGTCAATTCAAAGGGTTTCCCTCTCTTCATCTTTCATTTTCCCTGAGTCACATCTAATTTACTGATTTACTCATGTTAATATGCATTTTCTTATTTTAAAATATTATATCATCCATCTTTTTAATTGCAATGTCTATTCAAGATCTTGGTATGTAGACCATGATGAGATTTGTTAAACGGATTGAAAATAGTTCAGTTGACTGGTAAATATACAGTGGAGTCTGTATCTGAAGAAAACAAATTTATTAAATTAGTGAAGGCCTTTCATCTAGAAAGAACTTCAAAATAATTAACTAAAAATGAGCACACATCCTATTGTTAGCACTTTTTAAGCCTTTTATATATATGATCCCACTTAATATTTTGTAACTTTGATGTGATTAGTATCATTTTTCATTTATAACAGATGAGGAAGGAAGGGATTACAGAAATTATGTTACTAGTTTAAAAGTCACAGAGGCAGTTAAGAGGCAGAGGTAAGGTTCAAACCCCGCCTGTCTAAAGTGAGTACACTCCCTTAGGCATCACATAGTATTCACCCCAGTTAAACATGAGAGTAAAAATAATTAAACCACAAAGATTTCAGGATTTGTTTTGAATTAAACTCTACTTCTGAACAGATGCTCCCCAAACAAAGAATGTTTAGTCTCTGTTGCATGCAGCCATTCCCCGCAAAAACAAAAGAATACGACCCTAAATGGACAAGTTACTTTCCACAGCCAATTTCCAGTTTTCAAATTCATATCCTCTCTACCTCTGGGAAATTGTAGTTTTTTAGTGAAAGTGATTATTGAGAAAACAGATTTCCTGAATATTTTAATTTCACTTGAGTTGATTGATAATGAAGCTAAGGATATATTCACATTCATTATTATTTGCATTTTTTGCATTTTGAATCATTTGTTCACTTTCTATGATTGCTTAAAATTTTTAATATGTTTTATTCTTATTCACATCTTTTTATTTTTTTAATTCAGTGAGTTGTAGGTTTAAAGAAATATCAAGTAAAAAATACAGTATTCCCTTGTATCAATCTATTGTTGACATTTTAATTACTATGGTAACATTGTTACAAGTGAATAAGGAATATTCCAATTGTTCTATTAACTATAGTTCATAGTTTATTTAGGCTTTTTTTTTACTTTTTTGCATCTATATTTTTACATTTTAGAATATCAAATATAGTTTGAATATTTTCCTTAGTTTGTCATTTGTGAATGATTTTCTTTTTAATATTTTTACGTTCAGGTCTTCATGGGCTTAATTTTTAATTCCATCATTATATGCTCAGCTTTATTTATTTCTCCTTTCTTCTCAGTTTGTGCATTCTAAGATGCCAACATCACCCTAATACCAAAGCCAAAGACTCCAAAAGAAAGGAAAATTACCAATCATTCTAATGAAACTAGATACTAAAATTCTCAACAAAAAACGTGCTAATAATATTTAACAAAACAGCAAATTAATTACACACCATGACCAAGTCAGTTTCATCCCTGGTATGCAAGGATGGATCAACATAAGAAAAACAATGTAACACACCACATAAACAGATTGAAAGAAAAAAACACATGATAAACTCTATAGATGCAGGAAAAGCATTCAACAAAATACACCGTCCTTTCCTGATAAAAACATTGCAAAAGATAAGAATAGAAGGAAACTTTCTGAACATGATAAAGGGTTTATATTTAAAAGGGTCATATTTAATAGTGAAATCCTAAAAGCTTTCCCTCTAAGACCTTTTAAGATAAGGATGTGCATTATCACTGTTTCTATTTAACATTATGTTAGAAGTGCTTGCTCAAGATCTTAAGAAAGAAAAAGATATAAAAGTCATCAAAAATGGAAAGGAAGAAGTAAAAATTTCACTATTTGTAGATGATGTGATTCTACACATAGAAAGTCCTGAGAAATGTATAACAAAGCTTCAAGAATTTATAAATGTGCTCAGTAAAGTTACAGGTTATAAGATCACTGTGCAAAAATCAGTAGCACTTCTGTACACCAATAATGACCCTTCTGAGTAGGAAATAAAGAAAAACGTACCATTAATAATAGTAACAATCAAATATCTAGGAATAAATTTAATTAAAGTTATGACTTATAAACAGAAAACTACACAACACTGATAAAGGAAATCAAAGAAGACTTAAACAAATGGAAGAATATTCCATGCCCATGGATAGGAAGACTAAATATTATTAAAAAGTCTCTCATATCCAAACTGATATATCCATTTAATGCAATCTGAATAAAAATCAACCCAGCTTTTTTTTTTCACTGAATTGGAAAAGATAACTATATATTTTATTTAGAAGGGCAAGACTCAAAAATAGCGAAAGATACATTAAAAATAAGAAAAGATGAGAGGAATCACAATACCTGACTTTAAAACATATTATAAACCTACAGTGGTCAACACTGTATTGGATCACTGTATTGGATGATATTGGATCATGGATAAACATACCGACCAATGGAACCAAATTGAGAGTTCTGATAAAGATCTTCACATATACAGTCATCTAATATTCAACAATGCCACTAAATTCACTCAGCTGGGATAGAATGGCCTCATCAACAATTGGTGCTTAGAGAACCAAATATCCGTATCCAAAAGAATAAGAGAGTATCCCCAGATAACACCTTACACAAAAATCAATGCAAGATGGATCAAAGATCTAAATATAAAATCCAAAACCATATGATTTTAGAAGATCATTTAGGGAAGATTCTACAGGCCCTTTTAATAGGAAATGGTTTCACGAACTTCACACCCAAAGCATGAACAATTAATGAAAAATATAAATGGGTTTCCATCAAAATTAAAAACTTTTGCAAAGGATGTTGTCAAGAAAGGCAGTCTACCCAAAGGGAGAAATTCTTTGGTAACCATATATCTGATAAGAGCATAACATGGAGCATGTATGAAGAAATCCTCACCTTGAAAATAAAAAGACAACCCATTTAAAAAGTGCACAAGGTTAAAAGAAACTTCTCCAAGGAAGAAATACAAATGACTAAAATGCACATAAAAAGATGCTCAACATTACTAGCTAAAAGGAATTGCAAATCAAAACTACATGAGATACAATCTTATACCCATTAGACTGGTGGCTATTTAAAAAATAGGACTACAAGTATTGAAAAGGAAGTGGAGGAATGGGGACCCTCATCCGTTGCTGGAGGGAATGTAAAATATCCAGCCTTGTGGAGGACAGTTTTGTGGTTCCTCAAAAAAGTACCTATGAAAAGAGACCCATGGGAATTATGGTCATGGCCGATGGGGTTAACTACCAGGTCAGATGGCCCCTTTTTGGAACTGGTGTTTATGTGTGATGAATCTGGACTCAGATGGGATCTTCCTTCATAAGACTTTCATGCTAAGGTGATGGAGGTGCAGTTAATGTTGGGGTTTAAGATATATTTAGGGGATTTGAATCTCTGGACTGACAATGTGATAGCCAGGTCCTGAGCCTCAACAGACTCCAGCACCTACAATATGATGTATTGGATTTACCACACTCAGCTAAGATGGAGTTGAAGAAGGACAACCACCACATCATGGAGCCTAGAGTGATTACAACTGAAAGTGGGAGGATTGCATCCAACATCCATGTGGAAACTGAGCCTCCTCTTGACATAGAGGTGCAATGGACACAACCAATCCAATGTCCACATAGAAGAGGTGGCATTGGATTGGGAAAAGTGGACATGGTGGCTGATGGGTATGGGGAAAGGCAGGAAGAGATGAGAGGTGGAGGCGTCTTTGGGACATGGAGCTGCCCTGGATGGTGCTTCAGAGGCAATCACCGGACATTGTAAATCCTCACAGGGCCCACTGGATGGAATGGGGGAGAGTATGGGCCATGATGTGGAACATTGACTATGAGGTGCAGAGGTGCCCAAAGATGTACTTACCAAATCCAATGGATGTGTCATGATGATGGGAACGAGTGTTGCTGGGGGGAGGGAGAGGTGGGGTGGGGGGGGGTGGGGTTGAATGGGACCTCACATATATATTTTTAATGTAATATTATTACAAAATCAATAAAAAAAAGAAACATTAAAAAAAAAAGTACCTATGAAACTGTCATATGATCCAGCAATTCTACTGCCAGAAGAATTGAAAGAAAGGACACAAACAGATAAATGCACACAAATGTTTATAGCATATTATTCTCTATTACCAAAAGTTAGAATCAACACACAATGCCCATCAACAGATGAATGAATAAACAAAAAGTGGTATATACATACAATGGAATACTACGCAGCCGTAAGGAAAACAGAACTAACACATGAGAAAACATTGGTGAATCTGAAGAGCCTTCCTTATGTTGAGTAAAATAAGCCGGACATTGAAGGACAAATATTACATGACCTGGCTCATATGAATTAATCAATTCGAGCAGCCTCCGAGAGCTAGTGTATGTAAGGTAAGTTTATAGGAAACAGGAAGGGAGAAAAAAGGTTGTGGGCCATTGCCAATATGGTTGAAATCTCTGAAAAGTTAGAATTGTGTAGCTAGGCTATGAGGGATTATGACAGGATTGTAGTGATATTATTGGGTGGGTTTGGGGAGGGACCAGGTGAACACTGGGGATTAGTGGGTATGTCATTGAAATAACAAAGTTTGGAAAGCATGGCAATATGACAAGGAAAGTTTACTAGTTTACGGTGTTCACTGGGTGACATTTGGGACAGGGTGCCCTTGAGGCAGGCTTCTAGGGAGTGTGCGAGTGAACATTTTGTCAATATGTGTTATTTCAGAGGGTGCAGACCCACATAATGAGTGGTAGGGAGTTGGACTTCCATCCTGGGGAGGACCAATATGCTCTCAAACAAAGGTGTGAGAGTGTCTCAAGAGCATAGGCAGTTCCTAATAGGGGAGGACAAACTAGTGTGTCAAGACATCAGAGTTGTTGCAAATAACTATGATTCTTGCCATCCAAGGAGTGAAGCCTGGTAGTCTCTGTGGACCCCAAGGGGAGGGGAAGGAGGAATAAAATAGGAGAAACAGGCAGTATTTAGTTGTCACTGTGATGTGTGCTACATGATCTTGCAATGATGGAAATAAGCCATTTTAAATATCATCAAAATTTATAAATGTGTGAGGTGTAAAATGTAAACCATAATGTGAACCAATTATCATGGTTAGTAGCTATGTCTCACTATTTTTACATCAGCTGTAACTAATGTAGCCTCCACATATGAAGAGGTATTAATATGGGAAAGAGGACAAGAGGGAGAATGTGTGTGTATGGGAGTCCCCTGTGTTCTGTGTGTGACTTTACCGTGATCTAAAATTTCTATGAATACAAAATGAAAAAAAGTAAGACACTGGGGAATAAATGGAAGAAAATGTCACTGTATATACAGGACAAAAGATGTTACAGTGATGACAGGCAAAATGTCAAAATAATTTTCACCACAGGAAGGAGGAATACAGTAAGGATTAGAGTGGACTTAGTGATACTCTATTCATGAACTATTGTGGTTAATAATCGAGAAAATATGGCATTGGTGTGGAAAAAGTTGCCATGGTGGCTGCTGGGTGTGGGGAATGGGAGGAAGAGATGAGATGTGGAGGCATTTTCGGGTCTTGGAGATGTCCTGAGTGGTGCTGCAGGGACAATTGCCAGACATTGTATGTCCTCCCATGGCCCACTGGATGGAATATGGGAGAATGTGGGCTATGGTGTGGACCACTGGCCATGGGGTGCAGCGATGCCCAGAGATGTACTCACCAGAGGTAGTGGATGTGTCATGATGATGGGGGAGAGTGTTACTGTGGGGGAGTGGTGGGGTGGCGGCAGAGGGGGTGAATGAGGACCTCATATTTTTTGAATGTAATATTTTTTTGTTTTGTTTTGTTTTTCTCCTTTATTATTTTTTTAATTTATTTTTTTTAAGTTACATTAAAAAAATATGAGGGTGAATGTAATATTTTTTTAAAAAATGAATAAATAAAATAAAATTTAAAAAATAATAATTTTCGATGTATTTTTCATTATTTTTGAATATCCCAATTATTTTATTTTATTTTTTAGATTAAAATTATGTATGTTTTTTCTCATATTTAAACCTATCATTATTACTTAATTTTCCTTTTAATAATATTTGGCTCTTTCATTTTTTAAGAAGTTTTTGATCATATTAGGGTTTTAATTGGGGCAGGGGAGGATAATTGGTGTGGGGTGTCAGTGACTGGGGATAAATGGAAGGAAGTTCACCTGGCATACATACATATAAGATATATAAATACGTTCAAATATTCATGGGGCATTGTCTCCATGTGTGGATGTTCACACACTTATAAAAAGGATATTGAGTTCCCATTCTGGAGAGCTCTGTCATATTATCAAATGAAACAACAATAATCCTCCAAGTACAGGGGCAGTGACTGGTGAAGGATGATGGTCCATCAATGGACCCTTGATAATGGTGACTATACTCATGAGACTTTGCTCTTGAAATTCAAACTTAGCCTAATGTTTTAGAGTGCCAAATATTTAGCTCCTTAGAGCCTCTTTGTTGCTCACATGTGGCCCTCTCTAAGTCAAACTCAGCATGTAAATACATTGCCTTCCTCCAGTGAGGACGTGACTCCCAGGGATTAGCCTCCCTGTCACTGAGGGATTCCTATCAAGCACCACTTGCAGTGCAACTGGAAAAAGAACTTGAATAAAAAGGGGAGCGGGTGAAGACAGGTGAATTCATATGGCTAAGTAACTTCAAAATGAGTTGGGAGGTCATCCCAGAGGTAACGCTTGTGCACATCTCAGCAGGATCTCATAAACAGAAAATGTAGATACTACTGCAAATAGTGGGGCTCCTGAGGGTTCTGGAGACACCTGGGTCTTATGGTCAGGGCAGATAGCTCAAGAGTTTTGTGCTTGCCAGTGGACCTTGCTTTGGTGTTTGTGATTCTGAAAGTGACAGAGTTGGATTCAGTTATGGCTTCCCTAAACATGGCACATCTGTCCTTTCTATTGGAACCTATGGTTGTTGCTGGATTTGGTGAGCGTATATCCAGGAGACTTGGATCTTTGCATTTTCCATTTGCCAGCTGTGTCCTGAACCTCAATGGAGATGCAACATCTACCTTCCAGTTCGCTAGACACATCCAAGATAGCTGGCAATGAGGTAAGGATGAACAACTACCATACAAAGGAGAAATTATAGAGTCTAAAACTGCAAGCAAGAGAATCCCATTCCCCAGCTCTATGGGATTGGAGCCCCCTCTCAGTTGGAGGTGGGGTGGACATTGCCATCTCAGAATCCTCAGGACTGTGGAATGAACTGCAGATGAGAGTGTACTTGCTGATATTCTTCTTAGACTTATTTTGATTCTAGCAATGGAAGAAATCACAACTTTTTCATGGAGGCTGTGGCCACTGCAGGCTTTGAGAGCAAGGAGAGGGAAAAAACAAATGCGGTAAAAAGCCATTTTTGGAATGACTTTGCAATGATAGATATAGGCCATTATATGTCTCCCCATAATCCACAGCATTTTGTGGGATAGAGTGTAAACTGTAATCTAAACTATAATCCACTCACAGTGGCAATGCCCCAAAATTCGTTTATCAATTACAATGAATGCACCATACTGAGGAATGTAGTTCATGTGGGAATATGTGGGAGGTATGGGGAGCAGGGCATATGAATATCCCTATATATTAATATAACATTTATAGAATCTAAATATCTTTAAAAATAAAAATATATATTTTTTAAAAACTGTAAGGTAGACATAGGAAAGAGAATAACCTCCCCCCGACTGCATTCCATTTCTCTGATTTCACTTGCTTCAGAAGCTATGAAGTTAATGCAAACATATATTCTGAAGAATATTCTTTGGAATCTTTTGCAAACTTTGTTGTTTGAGGTATGACAGTCTTCATTCTTGTGGCCATATTTGCAATTGGAAGACATATACCTTGTTCTATAAAACTGTCTTTGGAGACATTTGTGTCTTCATGATCTTTTATCCTGTCTTCATTAGCATCCTGAAGGTGGATAAAATGAAGGCTTCCTCCAATATAGTCTGGAGAAATTCCTAGTTGAGAAACATCTATTGTAGAACTGTCACCATATTTTGTTACAAAATAGCATTGGAATATGTTAAAAGTGGTGCTTAGGGACCACTCTAAAAAGCTTTCTGAACTTTGTTCAACTTGAGCTTTCAATGCAGCCCTGCTTGGTTCCTGTCTCCAATGAGGTATGAAGGGACAGAAAATGGCTGTGAAGGATCCAACCCCAGTGGGAAGCCCCACTTCTATGACTCCGCAGCCTCTCCCACCTGAAACTATTTTTAAGAATGAAATTGCATGTATCTGTAGATGCTCCACCTAAGACTTCACCTTAAAACTCTTTAGCCAAAATTGGGGAACATAATATTATAGACAGAATAATGGCTTCCTAAAGATGTACACCTCCTAATTCCTGTAAACTTGAAATAAATTAAACTACATGGCACATGAGCAAAAAGACAGTAGGTGGAATTAAATTTGCCAATCAACTGACTTTGAGGTAAGGAGATGTTCTTGGATATTCAGAATGGACCTGACATATCACAGTGGGTCTTAAATGATCTGAAAGAAGTCAGAAAGCCTGTGTCTGAGTGATGTGATGTGAAAAAGACCTGACTGTCCTTTAATGGCTTAGAAAATAGAATGGAATTCTGAGCTAAGGCATACTTTAGAATCTGGAAAATGCAGGAAAAACAGGTATTTCCTTAGAGCCTCCACAAGATATTACATCTCTTCCAATACATTGCACATTGGTAGTAGACCATTTTGAACTACTTTGGAAATTTGTCCTCAAGAACTGAAAGATAATGCTTATGTTGTTTGAAACATTAATTAGTGGTAATTTTCTATAACAGCAACAGATAACTCATACACCTTGTAAAGCCTAAAATGCAGGTTTAGCTATATTTTGCCTCTGTAACTAAAATCAGATTTCTTCTATTAATGAAATTTCTCAGATGTAAATTGGAAATGCCACTTATCCAGGTTTTACCAAAGAAAAACAGAACACAATAATTTTTAAAAGAAGGCTAAATAAGGAAGATTTGACTTTCTCTTTGTTAAATGTATTATTAAGTTTTGCTTATCACAAAATTGTGAAAGTAGCTTTAGGGAAAATAGAACTATATTGCATCAGAGTAATTATGAACAAACTCTTTAAAATAATATGTTATTATAAATAAAAAGTGGCATTGTTGAGATCTTAGGGGCTCTAGAGACATCTGGAAACTCTAGGCAGGACAGAAAGCCCCAGGAATTAAGCACAGTCAGTGGGCCTTACATTGGAAAGTATGATAACCTATCTCTACAATGTATAACTGGTCTCATTTATAATTTTCCTACACATGGTTGTGAATCTCATTTTTATTTGAACTTATCATTAGCACTATATCCATTAATGTGTCCCAGAGACATAAATCTTCCAGCTGTTCATACATCTATTGAGCTATGAATCTCAGCAGAGTTGCAGCCAACACAAACCCTCCAATTCATCAGACTCACCCAGGACAACTAACAAAAGTTTGTTGATAGACAAAGGCCCTCACCAAAAAAGAGCATCTATGACTGCAAGGAAGGCAGTTTTGCCTATCTTCCCCATGGTATCTAAGTCCTGACACAACCAGAATCAGAGTAAGCATCACCATCTCAAATCCCTCTAGATTGAGGAATGAACAAACAGAAGGTGGGAATGCAACTATGGACTAAAGTAGACATATTGTTCTAGTAATGGAAGAACTTATAACATTAATGTAAAGGCAGTGGACACCAGAGGTACTGAGGGGTGGAATAGGGAAGAATAAATGTAACATGGATCATTTTTGGGATATTGGAATTGCTCTACATGATGTTATAATATTGGATAGAGGATATTATAAATTTTGAGAAATCTATAAAGGTGTGGTGCAAAGTGTGAATCATAGTGTAAACTATAGGCCGTAATTAGTCACAATGCTTCAATATATGTTCATCAATTTTAATAGATGTACCACATTAATGAAAGATCCTGTTAACGTGGAAAAGTGTGGGAAGGAGTGGGGGTAAATTATATGGGAAACCCCTATATTTTTGTTGCAGCATTTATGAAAACTAAAGCTTCTGTAAAAGCAATAAATGAAACCAATTTAAACAATTAAAAATGAGGAAATGAAAGTTGTTTAAATCAATGGTTTTAAGGCAATTATTTATTCATTAAAAGCAAAATCAATTTATATTCTTTCATTAAGTTTATTTACTATGATACCTGAACTTGGAAGGAAAATCTAAAATAGCATATGATTCTAGATGCAATATAGTTTAATTTTTTGAGCATAAACTGAGATGGGAGGAACATGAAAGAAAGAACTAGGAACATGATTGATGGACACATGTTCATTAAGAACCTGCATGTCATAACATTATGAAGAAAATAAAAGCAAAGGAAAAATTAGTGAAAATATTTAGAATATACTGTACAGTGCAAAGTATAACAGTGTAGGCATAAAACATCATATTAATACAATAAATTTGAGAAGAAAATTTTAGTTTGGTATAATCCAACATTTCATAAAGAATAAATACAATTAAAACATATACCCCAGAAAAGGCTGAACTGTATAAAAATCAAAGAACCTAATATTAAAATATTATGAAATTCAATTTCCCCAATATAAATTATAACCACATTTGAGGATGAGGCAATAAAATTGCAAAATTTATGATCTTCCAATGGGATGCAATGAAAGGGTTAACACTGAGAGTACTAAAGGAGTATTTCATTTATTTGTAATAATGAAGTTCAAAGAGCAAGAACAATCCTTAGTTAGAAGCAGTCTTCCCAAAGGGGGAGTTTAAATCAGAAGAACTCCTTTCTCCTTTGAGTTTATCTTTTATTACAATAATTTTGATGGGAGTTAGTATCACCTGATACCTTAAAGCATGACCGCAATGCAGACAGCGTAGATTGGGTCTTGTTTCTGTCTCTTCACCAAAACTTTCACCTTGAGCTAGATGCCTAATATTTTAGTATCTTAGGCTGCTTAAAGCAATAACATGAAATGAGTTGACGGAAACAATGGGAATTCATTTGTTCATGTTTCAGGCTGAGAATATGTCCAATTAAATCTACATCAAGGTGGTGCTTTCTTCCTGAAGACCGCCTGCCAGTGATCCTCGGCTGTTCTGCCACATGGAAAGGCAGAGGCTGGCATCTGCTGGTCTCTTCCTTCTCCTCCAGATTTCATTTATTTCAGCTTCTGGCTTCCAGGGCTTTCTCTCTATCTGAATTTAATTCTCTTATAAAATCCTCCATTAATAGGATTAAAATCCATCCTGAATGACTTGGGACAAACCTTAACTGAAGTAGCCTCATCAGAAGGTGCTACTTACAATAGATTCACACCCACATGAGTGGATTAACTTGAAAGGCGTGTTTTTCTAGAGAGACATACAACTTCAAAATGCCACACCTAATTACTGGAAGTTTAATTTCTTCACGTGTATATATGAAAATAAGGAGCTAATTACACAAAAAACTTATTGCAAAAATCCAATGATAAAAAGTGTTTGAAATGCTTAAAGATTGTTGGCAAATAAGGAGTGCCATGGTCATTATTTTTCAATGACTGAATTATAATGCCAGACCAAAGGCTTTTTAAAAATAGCTTCAATTTATTGATAAAACTCAATAAAGCATACAATTCAAAAGCTTTTATTAATTCTATAAATCTGTATTTTAACGGTCAGGCTGGACCTCAAATGTGAGCACCAATGATCTATTTATCACTCTTTTCACCTAATATAAACTGAGCATAGACTCCATACCAAGAATGATACTAGACATTGTTTTTACAAAGATGGGAACACTAAAACTCTCAAATTCAGAAAATCCATATTTTGAATTAATAGAAAAATTCAGTAAAGTTGTGATTTAAAAGAAAGTGAACCAGATGTAAAGGTGGGTAATCTTTAAAATTTTTCAGTCAGGTAAACCAGAAAACATCTCTGTAAGTCAATCTTTAGGATAGTACCAAAATAAGCATAAATTAATAAGGACATAATGTAAGGATATACATTACAGGTATGAGATAAAATCCAGTTTCATAAAATGTCCACAATACCCCTAAAAATAACTGAAAGTATAACAAGTAATATTTATGCAAATTTAAACTTATTGGTAATTTTTTAAAAATATTCTCCAGGATATAACTTTATAAATAAGAATGAGGGCAGAAAAAGCCCAAAGAAAGATCTAAAGAAACAGTTTCTTTCAATAGGAAATTCAAAAGAAATTAAAATGTTTCTTTTGCCCTTAGTATTGTGTACCATGTTTGTGAGGTTGGTCCCCCATCACTGAGAGGGGCTGCCTAGCAGAGGATCCTCCCCAGTGCCCCTGTTCCTCAGGCTGTAGATGAAGGGGCTCAGCAAGGGGGTGACCAAGGCATATATCACTGAGGCCACCAGTATTTCCTGTCAGAACCTGTGAACTTAAGAATTTGGGGACTGCAAAAAAAAAAAAAAACTATGGAATTTTATGTTTGTGCATAAAGGAGATCCTCAGGATGGGGGCAAGGTCTCAAGCAGCAGTGCCATCAATACAGTGAGACACTTCACTGCTATGGGGAGAGGAAGCTTAGATCCCACAGGGTTGATGGATGAGATTCTCTTGTTAGCGGTTGTATGCTCTCTCAGTTCACTGATGTCTTGGTTGACCATATTCACCTCCCTGTTGGCAAGGTCTCAAGCAGCAGTGCCATCAATACAGTGAAACACTTCACTGCTATGGGGAGAGGAAGCTTAGGTCCCACATGGTTGATGGATGAGATTCTCTTGTTAGCGGTTGTATGCTCTCTCAGTTCACTGATGTCTTGGTTGACCATATTCACCTCCCTGTTAGCTGATGTGGGTAAGTCTAAAGAATTGGAAAATAGGAGTTGCTACTCTGCTGAGGTGAGGGCCCAGATGCACATGGCCAATCCATAGATTCATATCTCTGGAGCATAGACCAACCCCAGTACTAACCACAGGTACAGTAAAAGTGACAGAAGAGGCATTTGTAAAAACATCACATCTGAGTTCACCTCCATTACGCTCAGGAGCACAAATTCCAAAGTAGGGTCCACTGACATGGAGAAATAAAATCTGTATTAGAGTGGACTAACTGGTATTCTACTATAGAAGTATTGTATATGAAAGTATAATACTATAGAAGTATTATAGAAAGAAACTGTAACATTGATGGGGAGAAAGTGGTCATGGTAGTTGCTGAGGGCAGGGAGAGGGAAGAAGAGATGTGATTTGGGGACATTTTTGGGACTCGGAGTTGTCCTAAATGATATTGCAGGGACACTGGATTTACTGGGGGAGAGAGTAGTCTACAATATAAACTCTAATCCATGTGGGGCAGAATTGCTCCAAGATATATTCATCAAATGCAATGAATGTGCCACAATGACGAAAGAGGTTGTTGATTTTGGAAGACTGGAGGGGTGGGGTGTGGGGTGTATGGGAAACTCATACTTTTTAATGTAACTTTTTTTGTGGTCTCTGTATCTTCAAAAAGTACAATAAAAAATAATGATTGAAAGAAAAAAAGAAAAGACAGTGAGATGCCAGGACCCAACAGGACACTGAGCTGGGGATTCATGTTGGCCTTGCAGTGCAGGGAGTGACAGATGGCCATGAAGTTTAATGGTCATAGGCCATTAAAACTAAAAGTAAACTCTCCAGGGACCCAAAAACAATGGAAAATAATATCTAGGTGAGGTAGCCTGAATAGGTGACAACTTTTTTCTGAATATAGATATTTACCAGCACTTTTGGGATAGTGGTGGCGATGAAATCAAAGCCAGCATAGTACAGGTTGTAGAGAAAGAAATACGTGGGCTTGTGGATGTGGGAGTCTGAGATGATGTTCAGGATGATGAGTAGGTTCCCAGTGAAGTTGACCTGGCACATTGACAAGAATAACAAAAGCAAAGAGAATGAGTTGAATCTCAGTACTTGCCAAAAATCCAAGCAATAATAATTATGAAAATCTTGTTTGGTTTTCTAGCTCCGTGTGTATGATATACCCGCGAGGGCAGAGAAAAAAGCAAGAGTAAATAATCAAAATTAGACCATGTGGAAATGTGTTTGGCTTTAGTTGAAAGTGCATAAATTAATAAACTACGGCATTTGTTTAATTACCTACACCTTGGCAAAATGATCACATAGTACCTTAACTAACATATGTTCGTTTTGTTAGATTCTATTCTGCTTCACTTGACAATTTAGAAAACCTACATGTAGCTAATTTCTTTAGGAGACAATCTAACCATATTTAATTTAAAATAAAGGAGATGAAACTCTTACCCAAATAAGTAATTGATCAATGTATAAGATTTGCCTCCACAAATTACCTTTCTGGGGACCTTTGTCTCACACAAAAGAACAATTCCCATTAAAGTAATAAAGAAGATAAATATACTTGCTTGAAACACTCTCCATTATAAGTTATCTATTTTAGACTTTGCACTTGTATAAATTTTCTAAATTTTTGGTTACATTAAGGTTTACCTTATGTTTACATTGTAGACTATATACTTTTATACATTTTTCATGATATTTAGCATGGCCTATATCCATCATTGCATAGGATATTTTTTCTTCTTTAAAAGAGGTATATTTGAGCATGTTTCTGTATTGATAAGAGAAATCCAGATAATACATGGGCTTATTACCCTGCAATCTAGTTCATACACTTTTTGGCACAGTTAAATGCTCTTTCATGTCTATTCACATGAAATATTTTTTATTTAATAGGTGAGTATGAGAAGACTATAGCATATCCCTTTCAAATAATTTAATTACATGTGAGGCTGAATAGATATCTGTGACTTTGTTAGTCATTTCCTTCCTTTGTTTCTCTCTCTGTTCATGTTCTTTGTACAGTGATTTTATTCTTGTCTTTTTATTGCATTAGTTCAAAGAAAAATTGCATTTCCCCCGAACTTTGCTCTTTGTCATTTAATTATTTTCTGTATGTATAGATGCATTAATGGGAAAAGGGTCAAAGTTAAATAATTTTCCTTGGTCAAATCTATCAGTGCTACAAATTGAGATTCCCCAATTACTTTACAAAACAGTGAGTTTTACTGCATCTTTTATGTTAATAAATTACCATGCGTATGTATTGACATGTTCTTTTCTCATTGTTCATTTTTCCTTTGTAGGCTAAATGTATTTTAAAAGGAGCGGCACCTCTGTCATCAAGTGAAAAGCGTTCTTTTTTCTCATTCAAGTTAAGATCACGTTATAATTTTTCATTTGCATATATGAATCATGTATTAGTACAGTTTAAAATATAACTTTAGATACTGATTCTTTCTTGCATTTTAGATGACCTCATTTTCATATTCTTTTATATTCAGATCTTTGCCAATTTGATTTTCAGTTTGTGAACCATGTTACGGTCAGTATGTTTCTGTCATATGTTTTAAATCAAATGTTAGATTTATATTTTCTATTCTATTTTGTTAATACAGTTCCTTTGAATAAAATATATTTAACAATTTTGCTTTTCATTGCCATTCATTTTATTTCATAACTTTTCTTTTCTTTAAAGTTTATTTTCTATGTGAATGTGCAGAAAATCATGCACAATTGTGAAAACACACAGGTATACTACCTGCTGATTTGGACCCTTGCATTATACTGGACATGTCAGAGTACTTTGAAGTGTGTACATGTTTGACCTGAGGTCCTCAATGTCATAGCACATGAATAAAGTTAACCAGGGTAAAAGCATGGATGCCATGGCATTTTAAGGACTATATAGAGTGTTGTTTTGAAAAGACTTTTTACATTGTATGAGGTTCACCACCAGGACTCAAGTATGCATACTGGTTGTCCAAAAAGATCAAAACACAAAAACCAAGAATAACAAAGTAAAGAACATTATCCTGGACACGTGAGAAAGTACATTCTTTACCAATATGGAGCCATATGAATATCAATAATGTCCTATAAACATGGGGCAAGCCCAGGTCTAACAGGTAGATGAGAGCATGATGTGGAGACCATGACAAGGCAGGTGCAGTGAGAACTGCTGTGTGTGGTGTTGAGGTTGCAGGAGCTTCTGTACCATGTTGACTTCCTGTTTTCTCTGCAACTTCCATTTTTGGTTTGACCCTCTATTTACTGTGCATTTTCCACTTAAGAAAGAACTGGCTTTCTTTCCAAACTTTTCTTGCCTTTATTTCAGGGAATTCCAAAAATCTTTGCCCATTTCTGAATTTCAGACAGACTTTAATGACTTTGTGATACACAATGAGCTTTTGAACACACACACACATGCAACACACATGAAAGAGCAAAGAGATTTTGAGGCATTTTTTTAATTGTTTCTTCTCTATTTTTTAAAATGTTACATTCAAAAAATATAAGAGGTCCCCATATATGCCCCCAAACCCTCGCCCCACTCCTACCACATCAACAACATCTTTCTTCATCATGGCACATGGTGAATACATTTTGGAGCACTCCTGCACCACATGGGTAATAGTTTACATTGTAGTTTACACTTTCCCGCAGTTCACCCAGTGTGACACAGAAGGACAAGCAATGTCCAGCATCTGTCCCTGCAGTACCATCCAGGACAAATCAAAGCCCTGAAAATGCCACCATATCGAATCCTTTCTTCCCTCTCCCAACCCTCAGCAGCTACCGTGGCTACTTTCTGCACATCAATGCTACAATTTCTTGCAATACTAATCAAAATAGTTCCATAATAGAATATCAGTAAGTTCACTCTAAACCATAGTCTATAACTAAATCCTGTGATGGTTATGTCCACTCCACCTCTATATTGAGAGGGGGTTTAGATTCCTCATGGATGATGAATGCAATTCTCCTGCTTGCATTTATAGGCACTGTTGGCTCCTGGAGTGGTGGTTGACCTTCACCTCCATGTTAGCTGGCTGGGATAAGTCCAAAAAGCCAGAGGGTAGGAGTTGCATGTCTGCTGAGGCTCAGGGCCTGGCTGTCACAGGGACAGTCCAGAGATTCAGGTCTCCTGAGTATACAATAACCCCAGTGCCAGCCACAGGCTCAGTAAAATTGAAATAAGAGACATGTGTAGAAAGGTCATATCTGAGCCCAACTCCATCATACTCAGGAACACAAAATCCAAAGAAGGGCCAATGGATATGGCACTGAACTCCAGAGCCATCTGCCATGATCACAGACCTGTGGGTCTCAGTAGCCCTCAGGAGAACCAGTCCCTGGGGTTGTATCTACTTTGGTTGTCTCTGGGACCTTGCTGAGTTTTGCATAAGTGTGTCCCCTTAGAAGACCTCTGAAATCTTTTTGGAGACTCATAGTCATATAAACTCATTTGTCCGTTCCATTTTTCCCTTTTATTCAAGGTCAAAAAGAAGCTTTTACACCTGATATTACATGTAGGCTGAGATATTCTGCTTGTCTGAGTTGACTGTTTTATTCAAAGTTTTTTCTAATTACGTCATGAGCTGGTGCTTGGTAGTAATCCCTCAGCGCCAGGGGGGCTAATCCCCAGGAGTCATGTACCATGCTTGGAGGAAGGTAATGCATCTACATGCTGAGTTTGGTTAAGGGAGTGGCCACATTTGAGGAACTTGGAGGCTCTCAGGAGGTAACACTTAGGCACCCTGCAATTCTAGACCTCGTTCATTTTTCAGGTGCACAGGCTAATAAGCATAGTCATCAGTATCAAGTGCTCATTGTTGGAACATCCGTTTTTATTGGTCTTTGCTATTGCTCTTGGGGGATTGTTGCTCTTCCATTGGGAAATGTGATAGAACTCCCATGACTAGAAACCCAGCAATCCCACACTTGTCATTTTTAATTTTAACTACTATGAAAATATCCAGACATTATTATGTACCCTGTGTACATGTCCTGGAGAACTCCCTCCCAACCAAGTGTCCCCCTTAAATTAATACCCCACACCAGTGTTCCTCCCCTGCCACAGTTGAACCTCTCTGTGGTCCTAAACTTCTTCAAAAATGAAGCTTAATATATTGCCAAGTTTCATTAATATTAAAATGAAATATAGGCATGGTTTTAAAGGCTATATACCAAATACAATATAACTTAGAAAAATTAAGTAAAGTAAAAATAAATTGGGACATCAAAAAAATGAAAAAATGAAAAAGCTTTGATTTTTCATTTTGCCTTTCATCACTGCAATAGGTCTTGCACTGTATGTACAGTGGCAAGGCAATTTCTTATCATTTCTTCCTCAGTGTCTACATCTTTTCTTTTTTCTAATTGTTAAGGTTGTCTTCACAAAATTTTTAGATCACAGTAATTCAAATATATAGTATAGGGTAATCACACATATCCAACATCAAACACTTTGTCTCTTCTCCAGGAATATTTTTACATGTTCATATTATATTTCCTGCAGCTCATGTAAAAATATTGAAACATAGCTTTGAAACATGGTTCAATTTTGGTTTTCATTATGGTTTATAATTTAGACTATACAATTTTCTAAATTTTTAGTTATTGTTAAGTTTTACATTATGGTTTACCTTTTAGCCTATAGACTTTTAAACATTTTTGGTGTAATTTAATATGTTCTATGTCCATCATTGCATTATCTTGTGGAACACTTCCATTGCCCCACAGATACACTGATTCCATCTATTCAATACCTCTCTCCCCTCAGGGCCCACAGCGACAATCAATCTTCATTAATTGAAGGACCATATTTTGAAGATATTTGCAACAATGATAAGGGTTTGACATACGCAACAGCCCTCACCCATTGGGATACACCAATTCTCTTGAGAGACACAATTCCCAGAGGGCCATGGCAGAACATACAATGTCCAGCAACTGTCCCTGCAGTACTATCCAGAATGACTCAAAGTCCTGAAAATGCCCCTACAACATATTTCTTCTTCCCTCTCCCTACCCTCAGCAGGTACGATGGCCACTTTCTCCACATCAATGCTACATTTTCTTCCATTACTAATCACACCAGTTCCATAGTAGAATAACCCTAAGTCCAATCTATTTCTCCATCGTGTGGACCCTGGGATGTTTATGTCCACTCCACCTGTATATCAAGAAGGGGCTTAGATTCCACATGGATGATGGATTCAATTGTCCCGCTTGTAGTTGTAGGCATTTCCTTAACAGCTAGTGATTTTGAGCATTTTTTCATGTACTTTATAGGCATTTGTATTTCTTCTTTGGAGAAGTGTCTGTTTAAATCTTATCCGCATTTTTAAAATGGGTTGTTTTTCTTTAATTTTGAGATATAGGGGTTGTTTATATTTGCAGGATTTTAGTCTCCTATCAAATATATGATTACCAAATATTTTCTCCCATTGGGTAGGCTGTCTTTTCACTTTCTTGACAAACTCCTTTGAGATGCAAAATGCTTTAATTCTGAGTAAGTCCCATTCATCTACTTATTCTTTTGCTGCTTGTTATTTTGGTGTGAAGTTCATGAAGCCATCTCCTATTAAAATTTCCTGTAGATGCTTCCCTATATTGCTTTCCAAGGTCTTTATGGTCTTGTCTGTTATATTTAGCACATTTTCTACCCGTGTTCAATCAGTCTCTCTATCCCAGTGAACACTGTTTTTCTCCAACAGTTACAATGCAAATTTGGAATTGTAATTTTTTATGAGAGTGTGAACTTTAAATATATATATAGCTTTTTATTTGTTGCTTAATCTTATATCAGTAGAAACATTAATAGGTCTATTAACAAAATAAATTGAGTACTATTCAAGGATATGTTCGGCAAAAAATGAAAATATATTTCACGTAGCTAATCTCAGTATCTGTTGTACAAGAAGCTCTAAATATATTTCTTTAATGACCAAACATTTTATAAATGAAGGACCAATTGACAGTTGGTGATTTTAGTTATCAGCATGGCATTCTTAATTGTTTTGGCAAAGCCTTATCAAGCAAAGTAGTATTGGATCCATAGTATCATATCTAATGAATACAGTTTCCTCTTTATTGAAAAGAATAGCAAATATCTAGAAGAAATGACAAGGGCTCTAGCCTCAAGTCATGTCAGCGCTTTGGAGATCTAAACAACATTGTCCAGGTGGGCACCTCATTCTTGAACTTTGGAAAATATTTCAAATGAAAGGATAGGTAAGTTGCTAGGAGTTTATATCTGCAGAAGTCAGGGGAATATATGGAGGAGAAATCATAAAATGGGATTCCTCTGACTCAGAGTTGGTGTATTGAGAACACAGAATCAGTTGTAAAAAAATGTCTTTCTGTCCAGACCACTGCCCCTCCAGGAAATAATGACTCCTGGGTAGAAGTAAAAAGGAGAAGTGCTAATGAGCTGCTATAAGGAAGCTGAAAGTATTTCCAGTTCTGTGACCCACATCCTGTGCAACCCTGGGCTTAGAAAGATTTGAATTTTGGAGGGGATTCATCATGTAGAAACTTTTCACACACCCAAGGATTGTTCAGAGGACACACCTTTTACAATTATTTTAAGTAATAAATTATGAATCTCCTTCATATCCTTGAAGGACCTTGTGCTCACATTTCTCTGTACACAAGTTATTAGTGAGGGAATTGCCATCACTGATCTTGGTTCCTTGAATACAATGGGGATGATTGCATTCCAGTTAGGCAGAAGTAACTGACAGCACTTAACCTCCAAAGACAAATTGGATGTGACTATCAGAGTGGAGAGCAGAGTACTAGCAGTTATCAGAATAGTCTGACTCACAGAGAACTGTGTTACCATGACTATGACTGTCTCCAATAGAAGGGTCCATCCAATCTGGTACTGCAAAGGATAAAAAACATCTCTCAATGAGAAGGTGATTTATTAAAAGGGCACCAGCAAGGAAAAGAGAAATTTCCCAAAAGCAGTTCATAGTGAGAACGGGAGCTAGGGTTTTTGTAGGCAAAGAAAAGGGAGGAGGGTTTCACCATTAAGTGATGACTGAATGATGCATTCCTCTCACCTCATTGATGACACTGGATTTTTTAAAATGTTCACATGGGGAAGATGTGGATATCTTTCTTGGTTCTCTGTTATTTCAAGTATGCCAACCTCTTGCTTGCTGTCCCAGTTCAGAGGCTGATGAAAGTTACAGATTTACTGGGCTATGAGGCAATTATGGAGCCATTCTGTGGTTTTGTTTTGAGATGTTATCTTATTCCTGATAATCTGGAAGTAGAATTGGGAAGAGTTGGTTATTGTCCTTGGAGGCACTAAGAACAAAAGCTAAGTTACTAATATTAATTTAATAGAAAACCATTTCAACCTGATTGGGAGAAGGTATTTGAATTTTTCAGATCTGCTTGAGAAAAGAACTTTTTAATAAGTACATTTTTCATCTATCACATGTGGTGTTGACTAATTGCTTTTGCAGTAACCAGAAGTGGAATGGTTGGGTAGTCTACTGGATTCTTACTTGATATCTTTATCTATAAGCAGAAGTCTTCAGGTAAGTAAAAAAGATTAACAATCATAAAATCAAATTAATGGCCTTTCAATCACTTCCCAGATTTTGAACAGCTTACTGGCCCAGAAAATCTTGAATGAAACCAAGATCAGGACATGTGGGCAAAGACCCTCCTATGCTACCAAATATTTATATTGTTAATCTTCCTTCCAACAATCCCTAAATAGACCAAGGAACTTTAACTTGGGTGATTGTGCACTAGGGAAAAGGAAATGATCAGACATATCAGGGATTAACAGATACTAGCTCAGATTGACATGAATTTCATTAGACTTAAAATGTCACTCTGCCCCCCTCAGGAAATGTAGGGCTTTATGGAAGTCAGTTATCAATGGAGTTTTAGCTCAGGTCTGTCTCTGTATTAATTCCAGTGGGTTACCATCCCTTTCTGTGGCTATTTCCTCAGTTCCAGAAGGAATAATTTAAATAAACGTACTAACAATGGACAAAAGCCCCTCACTGGTTCCCTGACCTGTGGAATTTGGGCCAAGTGGAAGCCAATGGAATTGCCTCTAACTAACAAAACATCGAAACAAAAATAATAGTGGATTCCTGGAGGGTTTGCAGATATTAGTGTCACCATCAAGAAATTGAATGATGCAGAGGTGGGGATTCCCACCACATCCCCATTCAACTCTTCTATTTGGCCTGTGCAGAAAACAGATGGATCTTACATGGTGATAGGGGATTATCATTAATGTAATCAGATGCTGACTCCTATTGCAGCTTCTGTTCCCAAAGTGGTGTCATTGCTTGAGCAAATTAACACATCCACTTGTAAGTAGAGTGGTAGTTTGAATTAAATATCCCAGAAAAATATTTTCTTAATCTTAATGCATTCCTGTGAGTATGCATCCATTGCATATAGAAATTTTGAAGATGTTATTTTTAGTTAAGAAGTAGGCAACTGAATCAGTAATCCTATTACTGGAGGCCTTATAGAGAAGACCACTTGGAGAAGGCCATAGCAAAATGCTGGAAAGAAAAAGAACCCAGAAGAGAAAAGAGATGACCTCATTATGTGTCCTGACATTGAAGAGACAAGCCAAGAATCCAAAGATGGCTATTAACTAGCCCTAGGACAGTCTTCAAGGACAAAGTATCCCTTTGCTTACTACATGATGTTGGATTTCTCCTAGCTTAAAAAGTGTTTGACACTATATTCTTGCTATAAAAGTGAACCCATTGTATGGCTGTAGAATTTGGGAAGCTAATATCCATGGTCTGCAGGTATTAATCTAAAAAAATATTTTGTTGTTGTTTTTTCCTTTTAGAAAAGATCAACCAGAAAAGCTTTGCTTTCAGTTGGCAATGTTAGAAAGAAATACACTTTCCCTGTCACTTCAGGTGTAATCAACTGTAGGTTACTTGATCACCATTTCCTTCCAGGAGACAACACTTTTGTCCATTTTTTTTTTTTTTAAGATTTATTTATTTATGTAATTCACCCCTCCCCCGGTTGTCTGTTCTCTGTGTTTATTTGCTGCGTCTTGTTTCTTTGTCCACATCTGTTGTCTTCAGCGGCACAGGAAGTGTGGGCGGTGCCATTCCTGGGCAGGCTGCACTTTCTTTCGTGCTGGGCAGCTCTCCTTATGGGGCACACTCCTTGCGCATGGGGCTCCCCTAGGCGGGGACACCCCTGCGTGGCAGGGCACTCCTTGCGCGTATCAGCACTGCGCATGGGCCAGCTCCACACGGGTCAAGGAGGCCGGGGGTTTGAACCGCGGCCCTCCCATGTGGTAGACGGATGCCCTAACCACTGGGCCAACTCAGTTTCCCAACTTTTGTCCATTCTATTGAGGACATTATGTGACCTGGTGAGCAGGAAGTAGCAACTACTCGACTTATTGGTAAAGCATTTGCATGTCAGAGAGTGGCAGGTAAAATCAACGAAAACTCAAGGATTTTCCACCTCAGTGAAATGTAGGCATCTAGAGGTGGATGTCATTTCTAGATACACCCTCAAAGATGGGATTTGTCCTCTTTGGATTATGGAGGCAGCATATTCCTCATTTGGGACTGTTATTCCAGCTCATTTACCAAATGACCTTAAAACCTGCTAGTTTGGGCAGGTAACTTGGACAAGAGGAGTCTCTTCAACAGTTAAGGCTGCTGTATATGCTTCTTTGCCACTTGGGTCTTATGACCCAGCAATGCAATGGTGCTGGAAATTTCAGTGGCAAATAAGACTGGATCTTTTGAGCTTTTGGCATAACCCTAAGGGAGATTCACAGTACAGACCCTTAGGAATTTGGAGCAAAGCCCTGCCATCTGCTGTAGATATGATCTCTCCTTTTGAAAAACAGTGGTTGTCCTGTTTTGGGGTCTTGCACAGGCCAAATGCTTGCTTAACCGATATGACTCATGCTCGAACAGGTAAGCTGTAGGAAGAAGCCAAAGGCCCATCACTCCCAATCCTGCCCCATTGCCTTATTTATTTGTTTGTTTATTTCTCTCCCCTTTCCCATCCCCCCCTCCGTTGTCTGCTTTCTGTGTCTATTCACTGTGTGTTCCTCTGTGTTCACTTGTATTCTTGTCAGCAGCACCCACAATCTGCGTCTCATTTTTTTTTGTTGTGTCATCTTGCTGTGTCAGCTCTGCATGTGTTCGGCACCATTCCTGGGAAAGCTGCACTTTTTTTGCTCCAGGTGGCTCTCTTTACAAGCTGCACTTCTTGCACATGGGACTTTCCTATGTGGGGAACAACCCTGCGTGGCATGGCACTCCTTGCACACATCAACACTGCACATGGGCCAGCTCACCACATGGGTCAGGAGGCACTGAGTTTGAACCTTGGACCTCCCATGTGATAGGCAGATGCCCTATCCATTGGGTCAAATCCACTTCCCCCCAATGCCTTTACTTTCCAGGCAGCAGCAATGGCCTTATTGGGAGATCCCCATGATGAGTTGATGGAGGAAAGACAATTTGGGTCTTGTCATGAAATTTCTCTACATGTTACACAGTCATCATCTGTAAGTGGACAACTGTTGCACTACATCTTCATTCTGAGATATCCTTTAAAGGCAGTGGTGAAGGGAAATCCTTCCACTGGGCAGAATTTAGAGTAGTGTCCCTGGTTATGCATTTTGTTCAGAAGGAAAAACAGCCAGAAGTGCATTTGTGTATTGATTCATAAGCTGTGATCCATAATTTTGCTGAATGATCAGGGATTTGGAACAAACACGAATGGAAAATTGTTGACAAGGATGTCTTCAGAAGAGGTATGTGCATATACCCTCCTGAATGGGCAAAAAGAGGAAGATATTTGTGTCCAAGTGATTGCTCACCAGAGGATGACTTAAGCAGGGGAGAATTTTAATATTCAAGTGGATAAGTTGACTGAATCTGTAGTTACCAGTGACCTCTTTCACCAGTTACTCTTGTCATTGTTTAGTGGACTCACTAACAACATGACCATCATAGTAGGGATGGAGTTTATGCATGGACAGGAAAAAGGTCTTTCCTTCAACAAAGTCTACCTGGCTATGGCCACTGCTGAGTGTCAAATCTTCCAGCAGCAGAAACCACACTCGTTATGGCTCCATTCCATAAGATGATCAACCTGTTACCTGGTGGCAGGTTGTTTACTTTAGACCACTTTCATAATAGAAGGTGCTGTGCTGTCTTTTCTTTTCTTTTTTTTTCCTTACAGGAATAGAGCTGTACTTTGGGTATGGATGCTTTCTTCGTAGGCAATGCTTCTGTGAAACTACCACATGTAGACTTACAGAATGCCTTATCCAGTGCCATAGAATCTGTCACAGTTTGAGATTATTTTTATGAATCCCCAAAATAGAAAGATTATGTTTACAAGCTAATAAATTCCTGTCGGTATGATACCTTGTAATGGCATTCAATTTAGCTGACAGGTCTTTGCTTATATCACCAGTTAGGATTAGGGTTTTGATAACCTAATTCAGAGGTTGTGACTCAGATGGAGTAAGTGCCCCCTTGCTAGCTCTGATATTAAGGGACTCAGGTGAAGTCACAGACATGGGAGAAATAATTCAGTCATGTTGATCCAGCCATGTGACAGATAAAAGGCTCGAGCAGCTAAAGCCCAGTCAGACATGGACCATTTTCCTGATAACTTATACCTGACTTTGGGAAAAGAGCCAAGACTGGTATAAGAAGCCCTGAGATCCTGTCACTGACACACCACACAAATGATCCTCCCCTGCCACAGTTGTAACACTTCAGTGGTCCAAAACTCCTTCAAAAATGAAGCCAATAAAATACCCAAATACATTGATAGGAAAATGAAATAATAATGAGCATTTTAAAAATAAGAACTAAAATACAAAAAATGTAAAAATGGGAATAAAAATAAAAATTTGTAATAATAAAAATTAATGAAAAATATTATGTTTTTGAAATTTTGCCTTCATTACTGTAAGATCTATAGTCCTATATGTACAGTGAAATTTCTTCTGTTTATTGCCTGAGTGGCTTACTTTTTTCATCCTGCCCTCAAACAAGTTTTGGATCACAGAAAATTGCATACCAAATATAGGGGTATAGGGGACTCCTATATAAGCAAAATCCTCCCCCTTCTCCCCCTTCCCCTATTAACAATACTTTGTATGTGGATGGTATGTTTATAATAACTTGTACACATATTGAAACATAGCTACCAACCCTCATCAGTGGTTTACCTAATGATTTATATTTTGGACCATATATAGATTTTTTTTTCATTTTTTAAAAGAGTACATAAATGTTACACAGAAAATATAGGGATTTCTATGTGCCCCACACCACATACCTTCCATACCCTCCCACATAAACAACACTCTCCATTAGTGTAGCACATTCATTGCAATTGATAGATGCATCCTGGGCATTGCCATATTACCAGTGGAAATTGTTGGAAGTGTGTCCAGTGGGGCATTTGTCAATTTCCTATCATTTTATGTGACATTTGTGTAATCTAAATATCTTTTAAAAATTCCAGAAAGTACCAAAATAATGAATTAAATAAAATAATCCAAATGAGCATATGCTAGAAACATTATTGCACTGATTTTGTATATGTACCTTGTAGCAAATATGATAAAAAATTACAGTTATAAAGATAAAAATAAAAATCATTAAATAGTTTTAATGATGGACACATATCCCCTTTGTAGCTGTGATTTAAATAAATAACTCATATTTTAAGACACCCTAAGAATTTATTTTATATTAGATTATTAGTCAATATTTTCAGAAGAAATGGATTTAAATAGTTTTTGTAGTCAATGTAATTTGAGGTAAAAAATTCACTATTTTAATTAAAATGAAACAGCACAATCTGTTATTAAAAAAAAAAAAAAAGAAGTGAGAGAAAAGTCCTATTCCAGCCTGCAGATAAGATTGTGAAGAAACTGGGTGCATAGAGCCTCAAGAGGAAGAAAAAACCTGTATGAGTAGGCCAAGACCCACAGAGATCATCCACCAACTTATTAGAAAATATACCAGCTAACTTTGGTGAAAAGGAATATCTTATGTTACTTTGCATTGAATTTTCCATGGCCCTGTGAAGCAGTTTGATATGGTTTGTGAATTCCAAAAATAGATATTTGGATTAGTTCTGTACCTGGACATGATTAAATTATGATTAGGGCTTTGTTTGGGTCACATCAGTAGGGTGTTGAATCCCCACAACTTTGTTGGGTGCGGTGTCACAGATAAAAGGCATAGCAAAGGAAAGAGTTAGAGTTTTAAAGGCTGGGGTTTTGATTTGGAGCCTGGGAAGTGAAAATGCAGAAGAAGAACACAGAAGAATAGAGATGGTTCCTTACACATGGCAGAAGTCCCAGGAAGAGAGACAGAAAATGTTGCCTGATACTCTTCAGCTGGCCTTGTGGAGAGGGGCAAAGCCTAGATAGCCTCATAGTCTATAGCTGAACTTGTGGAGAAAACAGAACAGCTGAGTCCAGAGAGAAATGAACCCTGGGAAGGGAGGAACCCAGGAAGCCTGAACCCTGGCAGCCATCTTGCTCCAACACATAGCAAAAAGCTTTGGTGATAATTCAAGCAGATGCAGAAGAACACACAGTGAATGGACACAGAGAGCAGGAAATGGGGGGAAGGTGAGAGAAATAAATAAAATAAACCTTTTTAAAAAAATAAAGACTTTGATGAAGGAAGTATCTTATGCTTTTTGGCCTGATAACTATAAACTTCAACCAAAAATAAATACCCTTTATAAAACCCAACCTATTTATGATAGCTTGCATCAGTACCACTTTGACTGACAAATACCCCTTGTGTATGTAAGCTTTTACCCAAAAATAAGTAGCCTTTATAAAAGTCAATGGATTTATGGTACTTCTCATTGGCAGTCCTTTGTCAGACTGATACACCACCCCACCCATCTTAGCTTTAAATCAAGAAACCCACTTATCAATGAAGGGAATATGGAAATGGGCTCATGCTCATGAAATTCATTTGCTGATGCATCTGGATTGATAAATCAATGGAATGGACTTTGGGAAACCCAATTATTCTAGTAGCTATGTGGCAATATCTTACAGTGCTGTGCCAATGTTGTTAAGGAGGCTGTATACGTTCTAAATCAACATCCAGTCTATTTTGCTATTTATCACATAGGCAGTATCCATGGGTCCAGGAATCAAGGTATGGAAATGAGAATGGGACCACTCATTATTACTCCTAGTTATTCATTAAAAAAATTTGCTTTCTGTATGTTCAGCCTTATGCTTTGCCTGGTGTATCAGTCTTATTCCTAGGAGGGAAGTGCTTCCATGAGGAAACACAGCAATGTCCTAGAAATGAAGATTATCAATGGGTCAAATGGAGCTCTTCATGCTTTAGGTTCAAAAGAAAAAAAAAATCTGTATTGGCTTCAGTGAATGATCTTGACTCTCAAATGGACCTACAACTACTACTATGCATTATAAATAAAGAAGTGTTTGCCTGGAATGCAAAGATCCCCTGGGATATGTCTTAATACTACCATGCACCATGATTAAAGTCAATGGTAAACTCCAAAAACCCAATCTAGGCAGACTACTAATAACCCAGATCTTCTGAAGTCCAGAATTGGGTCACTACAACAGACAAATATTCATGACTAGATAAGGAACTTACTGATGGTATAGTGAATATGGGATGGGTAGAAGAGGGGTAGTTTAAATTATCAGCTATGGATACATAACCATTTTCAGAAATAAGGAGTGGAATAGTTATTTCTTCCACTTTGTTAAGATTCTTTCCTTAAATATATAAAGGGAATAGCTTTGCTTTTTCTCCTCCCTTATTCTTATGTCATATAAAATAAATTGTTTCAATTTTATGTTATACTACTTAAATTATTAGATATGATGGATAATAATTAATATTGCCTATAGACTTGCATTCTTTTTGGGGGGCATCAGTGCATTTCCAGTAGTATGCAGGGAGTTTGAATTATGTCAGGTGAAAGTATGCCTATGTTATTGACTTAGTTTAGAAATTAAATATCGTTTAAGGGAAGCAGACTTGGCCCAATGGATAGGGCATGTCTACCACATGGGAGGTCTGCGGTTCAAGCCCTGGGCCTACTTAACCGATGTGGAGCTGGCCCACGTGCAGTGCTGATGTGTGCAAGGAGTGCCCTGTCACGGAGGGGTGTCCCCAGCATAGGGGAGCCCCATGTGCAAGGAGTTTGCCCCATAAGGAGAGCCACCCAGCACAAAAGAAAGTTCAGCCTGCCCAGAAATGGCGCCACACACACACAGAGCTGATGCAGCAAGATGATGCAACAGAAAGAGACACAGATTCCCGTACTGCTGACAACAGCAAAAGCAGGCAAGAGAAGAACATGCAGCAAACGGACACAGAGAGCAGACATCTGGGGTGGGGTGGGGGGAAGGGGAGAGAAATAAATAAAAATAAATCTTAAATAAATAAATATCATTTAAGGGAATGTGTAGGGATGACCAATTTACTACTTTTGGATTGTGATGTTATTTTATTTTTCAACTTAGCTTTATATTGTATCCAGTTCTTTGGTCAAGAAATCTTTGGCCTAATTGTTACAATGAAGGTGTTTCATTGGTGGATATAAATCAATATTCAGTTGATTTTATTTGGGAGATTGCTTCTATAATCAGCAATGGAGATTGTCTTCACTGATGATAATCATCTCCCAACCAGACAGTTGGAGTCTTAAAGGGAACACTGAGTATTTCATTAGTCAGAATGAAGAATTTGTATTTCGATTTCTGGTATTCATCCTCTCCTGGGAATATGACCATCACTTTCATTGGAGTTTCCATTATGCTGCTTCTGTGGGAGAATTCAATGTTAATTTCACTGAGTGTGTAATTCCTTTTTGTATTCCCTATGGAATTTGCACTCACCAATCTACATGCTCTCATAAGCCACGTCTTTTGAAAAATCAGTTGATATTTAAACATATATATATACACATATATTCTATCTGTCTGTCTATCTATATATCTCCTGATATATATATATATATATCCATCCTGCTAGTTTAATTTCACTGGAAAACCCTGACTAATACATCCTTGCAACCAACTTAATAAAGTGCAAAAATCATAGCATGTACATAAGGAGCTCCCTATGTCTTGAAGTTTAATCATTGGGAAACATCTTTTTCTTAAACTTCTCTCACACCATCTCTCATCCCACTCCCTTTTATTCATGCTCTGCTACTCTGCCTTACTTATTGGCATCCAATGAAGTCCATTGAATAGAGCTTTTGACCGGACCATTGATTTTCTGGTCATAAACATCTGATACCATGTGGAACCCTGCATTCTATGCCTTGAGGTTCCTATTAAATGTTTCCCCATCTACCGGCCTTGCCTGCATATTGATTATGCCTGTGCCTCCTTTAAAGCACTCAATTTTCCTGTTTTCATTCCTTCTTAACAGGTGTCATGATGAGATATATTATATGGGTGTGATTTTATTTGCTTAATTTATTTCTCCACCATCAAATTGCAGGTAAATTTTGATTTCAGCACATTACCATTGCCTATTCAGTGTCCTCAGAGAATTAGGAATGACTATTCATTCCACAAAGAAGTAAATGAATTTCCACTAAAACCCTACAATGCGTGACAGTTTAGGAATTATTTGAAATCACAAAGCATTAACTATTTAGAGATGGCACGATCTGTTTAGATTAGATTTGATAAATATAACCAACTTTAAAAATTCTGTACTTCATAATATTTAATATAGCTAAATTACTTACATCATTTTTGTTGTTTTTTGAAAAGTGGTCATGTTCTTTTTTTTTTTTTTTTTTTTGGATAGTCACATAAAAAAATTTGGGACAAGGAAATAATGAGTCAAGAATTTCAGAATTCTTCAGTGAGTATTTTCAGAGGAACCAGAATTGCTGTCCTTTCTGTCCTTTCTCTTTCACCTCTTTCTGTTCATAAAGGAGACCACCATTTTTGGGAACCTTTCATGATACTGACCACCATCACTGACTCCTATCTTCACACAACCATGTACTTCTTCTTCTCCAACTTATCACTTTGTGACATCCATTTCACCTCCACCACTGTTACAAAGATTTTAGTGATCATTTAAAGATCAGAGTCATAATGTATGAAATTTTCCTCATGCAGATCAATTTTCCTGGCCCTGAGTGATTATTATTACCAAGATCCAACTATCAATGCATTTGTAGGAAAATCTAGAACAAAGAGGAGAAATATAAAATGCAAAAGACTTTTTAGGACTAAGAGATGTTAAAAAAAATCAGCAGGTAATTCCAGAGGATATGATTATGCACATCTCAGTAGGATCTCACTGATTGCCACTGTTAACACTGCCTAAAATGCAGGTGCTCCTGGGGACCCAGATACATCTAGACACATTAGAAAGGGTAGAAAACCCCATGAAATCAGCATCCCATAGGTAAGTTTTTCATTATAGTACATGATAACCCTTATCCCCCAATGTATCATAGTTAAATTCATTTGTAATTTTCTTACACATGGTTTTCCTACCCCTTTTATTTGAACTTATAGTTTGCACTATGCTATTAAATACAGGTCTCAGAGACTTTCTCGCTATTCACATACTGGGTGAGAGCTGAAACTCAGAAGGTTGCAACCAATACCTCTCCCAGTTCATCAGATGCATCCAGACAGCTAACAAAAGGATGATAATATGGCCCACTGGAAGGAACATGGGAGAGTGTGGGCTATGGTGGGGACCACAGGCCATGGGGTGCAGCGATGCCCAGAGATGTACTCACCAGATGCAATGGATGTCATGATGATGGGGGAGAGTGTTACTGTGGGGGGAGTGGTGGGAGGAGTGGTGGGGTGGGGGTGGTGGGGGTGAATGGGGACCTCATATTTTTTGAATGGAATATTTTTTAAAAAACAAATAAATTGAGTAGAATTTGAAAAAAAAAAGAACAAAAAAATTAAAATTAAAAAAATTTAAAAAAGGATAATAGGCAATGACTATCCACAGAAGCAGAGAGTATCTATAATTGCAAGCAATACTGTTCCTTCCATCTGCCCAATGGGGATCTAAGGCCCCTTTCAATCAGAATCAGTGTGGGCACCACCATCTCTGTTAGTCAACCAAAAGGGTGTTGATACAAAATACCAGAAATCATTGTCTGGTTTTTATAAATTGTATTTACTTAAAGCAGAAGTTTGCAGATTCAATGCCAAAAAAAATAATAAATGACTTCCTTCATCAAAATCTGTTATTACATGATGGAGCAATATGGCTGCTGACATCTGCAAGATTTCAGCTCATGGAAGTCTTGTCGGACTCCTGGGGCTCTTTCCTCTCTGGACTCAGCGCCTCTGTTCTCTTCACAAGGCCAGCTGTAGACTATAATGCTCTCTTTCTTCCTGGGGCCTCTACCATGTATATGGAGACATCTCTATCCCTCTGTGTTCTTCTCCTGTGAATTTACTTCCCAGGGCTCCAAAATAAAAATTTCAAACTCTCTCCTCTGTTGTGTAGTTTTCTCTGAGAATCCCTGCCCACAAAGGGGTGAGGTCTCAATGTCCTATAGATGTGGTTTAGTCAAAGCCTTGATCATAATTTAATCAAGCAAAAGTGATACCTCTGAACATAATACAATCAAAGGGGAACATGCCCAGAGAACAGACCAGTTTACAAACCTAATCCATGATAAAGTTTTGGAATGCATAAACAATGCCAAACTGCTACACCATGCAAACATCTACAAGGGGATAATGTAATTATGGACAAAGGTAGACTTATTATGATTTTCGTGTCAGAAGAATTTGGAACATTGATATAAAGAAAATGGTCACCAGAGTTTATGACGGGGTGGGAGAGAGAACAACAAGTGTAACGTGTAGCATTTTAGATATATTGGAATCATACTGTGTGATACTGCATTGACAGATACAAGCTAATGTACATTTTGTCAAATCCTACAAAAATGTGCAGAGCAAAGTATGTATAATTTATATATAATGTAAACTATAGACCATACTTAGTAGCAATGTTTCAATACATGTTCAGTAATTGGAACAAATATTCCACACTAATGAAATATGTTAATTAGGGAAAATGTCGGGGGGGGGTAGGTGGTGGGGGTATATGGGAATCCCCATTATTTTAATGTCACATTTATATGTTCTAATGTTCCCTTAAACATAAAGACAAAAGTAAAAATACATCAATTCATACAAGAAAAATCACAATGTTTTAAAATTTATTGAAGTATATCATCCATCAACACCAACATGGATTGTTTGAGATGCAGAAACTCTTGGACCATCTGAGGCCTGACTAATCAGAGTCTGCATTTGATCCTTTGGAGATTTATGTACATATTGAGTTTGGAGATGTTCTGGTCTAGAGCGGTTCTCGGCATTTGCATGTTGATACTTTGCACTGGAAGAATCCCTGTAATGGGTGCTATCCTGGGTATTGTAGAATTTTTACAAACATGCCCGGTGTCTGCCAACAGATGACAATATTACCACTCATTTGCCTCTTGATATCTCATAATTGTCTCCAAGCATTGCCAAATATCCCCTGGCAGGGGAAAAATCACCCATGGTTGAGAAACAATGGCCAAGATTTGAGAAGTTGAAACGTCTTGAAAGAGTTCCTGTCAGTATCTCAGTCTTTACTGGATTTATAAGTTTAGGTACACCACTCATTTCTGTAAATGTAGAATTAGGTTAATAAGAATACAGAACTGATCTCAGAGAACTGACTTCTGCAAAATTCTGTGAGACAATCCCTATAAATGTGCTTAGCTCTGGTAATAGTGCATAATAGAAATTTGCTATTTTATTAGGTTGTTGCAAAAGTAATTGTGGTTTTGCATTGTTGAAACTTATTGTTTGATATTGGAATACATTTTAAATAACTGTGGTTAGATTTTACATCATTTTGATGTGCATTTCTCTCTTTATATATATATATTTCTAATCACCTATTACTTGCTGTTCATTTTATATTTATTTTAGATGATGGAAATTATGTTAGACAAAAAGCAAAGTCAAATGGTTTTCTTATTTGAGTTCAAAATGGGTGGTAAACAGCAGAGACAACTTGCAACCTGAATGACCCATTTGGCCAAGAAATGCTAACAAATTTACAATACAATGCAGTGATGGTTCAAGAAGTTTTGCAAAGGAGACAAGAGCCTTGAAGATGTGGAGCATAGTGGCTGACCATCTGATTTTGACAATGAAAATTGAGAGCAATCATCAAAGTTGACCCTTTTAATCTACACAAGAAGTTGCTGAAGAAATCAACATCCACCATTCTACAGTCATTCAGCATTTGAAGCAAATTGGAATGGTGAAAAACATCAATAAGAGGGTGTCTCATGGGCTGACCAATTTTTTTTTTAAACCCTTGTTTTCAAGTGTTATCTTCTCTTATTCTATGCAAGAACAACAAACCATTTCTTTTTGAGATTGTGATGTGTGATGAAAAGTGGATTTTATATGACAACTGGCAGTGACCACTCAGATTTGGACTGAAAAACTGCAAAGAATTTACCAAAGCCAAACTCACCAAATAAAGTTCATGGTCCCTGTTTGATGGTCTGCTGCTAGCTGATCCACCATAGCTTTCTGAATCCTGGAAAAACCATTACATCTGAGAAGTATGCTCAGCAAATTGATGAGATGCACCAAAGTCTGCAACACCTGCAGCTGGCATTGGTTACCAGAAAGAGCCCAATTCTTCTCCACAACAATACCTGGTATCAGAATGCACAACCAACGCTTGAAAAGTTGAACAAATTGGGTTATGAGGTTTGCCTCATGTGCCATATTCACCTGTCCTCTCACCAACTAACTACCACTTCTTCAAACATCTAGACTTTTGGCAGAGAAACACTTCCACCAGCTGCAGGATGAAGAAAATACTTTCCAAGAGCTCATTGAATCCTGAAGTATGGATTTTTATGTTACAGGAATAAACAAAGGTTTTCATTGGCAAAACTGTGTTGATTGTAATGATTCCTATTTTGATAAGATGTGTTTGAGTCTATTTATCATGATTTAAAATTCATGGTCCAGTACCACAATTCCTTTTGCAGCATCCTAATAATTGACAAATATCTTATAAATGAAGAGATAAATTACAGCTATTAACTAGTGTCATAACCATGATTGGGCAAACTCATTAAAGATCCAAGGGGTGAACTGTCTATGATTTCTTAAACAAGGAGCCAAGTTTTTCACCTTGTTGAAGAGGGAAGAGCAATGTTTTGGAGAGAAAATTAGGGGTTTTATCTTCATCTCAAGTAAATACTTGGAGACCCAAGTCTGTAATGAGGATAGCATCATAGTTGGAGACATGGTAAAACTTTGAATTGAAGGATGGGAAAGATGCATGAGTATACAAGGCAGAAGAATGCATAAACAGGGAGTAAAAAAAGTTTATTTCACCTAATTGCAACCTGGTCTCTTGGAAACAGAGTCAGAAGGAACACTTTTAATTCTCTACTGACCAGTGTCCCAATGGGAAATGATAGTTCAGGAGATGAAGTAAGAAGGAAATATGCTAATGAGGGAGAGAGGGACTTGTGCTAATGAGCAGCAAAAGGAAAGCTGTAAAAGTCTCCTCTACTGTCACTCATTCTACAGCTTTTGGCTGAATGTGATATTGTTTCCCAGGTTTCTAGTTTGCAGACTAAAGCCTGACTCCTTCCTGCTGTCTTGACTGGGGATAGAGCTAAAGTGTGCATAATCAACCTCTTGGGAGGGATTCACACTTTCGTGCAGTGTCTTCATTCTCAGGAATGGCACACAGGTGAGTAGCAGAGTCCAGTGGATAATGCAGGAAAGGTTCAGAGGGAACAGAAGCCAAGAACTTTTACCTGAGGTTATCTGAGGGCATGCCAAACCTAGTCCAGAAGCACAAGATACCAATGCTAGTTTTCTTACTTGACTAATAAATTAATATTTTACCTATTATGTAAACAATAAACAGCACTGAACTGAGAAACGCATAGGTCATTTTTGAAAATTGGTGATGGGGAGAGAAGACCAATTAAAGGCAGCAAAGGGAAGATGAAAGCACTTCTAGGAAAAGCAGAATATATTTCCAAGGATTTTGCTATTAAGAGGAATAAGTGGTATTATCAATTGAGGAAGTCACATCAAAAATAAAGTATTTTCTACTTTAAAAATAGTGTATATTTCAGTATGTTTTGCATTGATGAGAAATATCAAGATAATAGATATAAATATCACCATGGAACATGGTTCATATACTTTTTTGCATACTCGCCAGCTCTCTCATGTTGGCTATTCTCATGAAAGAAGCATTTTTTTTTATTTAATAAGGGATGGGGGAATACTATAGCATAGAATATTAAAATAATTTCCTTACATCTGAGACTGAATATGAATTTTGTCTCTGGTAGCCATTTGCTTGCTCTGTTTTTCTCTCCATTCCAGTTGTTTAAACAGTGTTTTAATTTTTTCTAATTGATTGGTTCAAAGAAAAATTAAATTTTCCCACCAACATTGCTTTTTCATTTAATTATTTTCTGTTTATATAGATGTATTTATGGGAAATGGGTCAAAGATAATTTTCCTTGATCTAGTCAATCAGTGCTACATATTGTAATTCCCCCATTTTTTTTCCGAACATAGAAAAATTTTCTGAATCTTTTGTGTTTTAATAAATCATCTTTTTTCATACAATACCATGTTGTTATCTCATTGTTCCGTTTTTCCTTTTGTGGTAGTAGCGACTATGTCATCGGTTGAAAAGCATTCTTATTTTTCATTCAAGTAAATGTCACCTCTAATTTTTCCTTGAGAATATATGAATCACTATTTATACAGTTTAATATATAACTTTTGATAATTATTAGTCCTTGTATTTGAGATGTCTATATTTTAATATTCTTTCATTCTCAGGTCTTTGCCAATTTAATTTTGAATTAGTGAACCATGTTAATGTCAATAGATTACTGTTATATTATGTGTTTTCTTTCTGGTGTTAGTTTTACATTTTCCATTCTATTGTTTAATACAGTTGCTTTGAATCCAGCATATTTAACTGTTTTAATTTAATTTAATTTAATTACTTTAATTTTTTAACTTTCAATTTTCTTAAAATGTGCTTTCTTTGTTCATGTGCTGAAATTTCCATCTCTGTGAAAATACAGGTGAAGTTTCTGTTCATTTGAATCTGACCTTTTCCTGAAGAATTTAGAGTACAATAAAATGAGTGCATGTGTCACATGATTTTTTTAGGGACACAACATTTGAAGACAATTAATTGGGGTAAAAGAATGGAGGTCGTGAGATCTTAAGGAGTATATATTTTGTGCTTTGGGATGGTTTTTGTATATTGCACAAGGACCAGAACCAGGATTTGAGTGTGTCCAGTGGATTTTCCAAAAAGACATCAGACCAAAGGCCCAAAGACAAAAAAGAAAATAGTTCTACCTAAGGAAAGCAAGAAAGAGAACTGCTGCACACACCATCAGACCATAAAAATATCAATGTAGTCCTATAAATACAGGACAAGTGCAAGCATAAAAGGCAGATCAGGGGGTGATGTGGCGACCATGAAAAGGCAGGTGCAGTGAGAATAGATGCTCTATACACGGCCCTTGACTCATCACTCCCTCACTGACTACGGGTTCTCACTCTCAACCTCTGTCTTTCCTTTTATTCCCCCTTCATACTGTGTTTTCCCCATTAGCAGGGACCTGCCTTTTAAAAATCAATTTTGTCTTTAGTCCAATGGCTCCCAAAAATATTTGTCCATTTCTGAGAGTAAGACACATTTTTACAACTTTTTGATCCACAATGAGGCTTTGCGCACACAAATATCCCCGTAACATACATGAATGAGCAGATTCCTGAAATATTTTTATGTGCCTGTGCTATGTTTGATGCACTCTGATATATATATATGTATTTATATTTGTGTGTTTAAATAGTATTTACACATATAAATTTATATCTTCATGGGGCTTTAAACAATTGACTGTGTATAATTTCTTTTTTACTTGCAGAACTTCCTAATAGGACTGGTTTAGTAGTGACAAAATCCCTCAGCTTTTGTTTCTCTCAGAATGTCTTAATTTCTCCCTCTAACAATATTTTTTTTTTCAAATTTAGATGTAATTTACTAGAACTGTTAAGCTAAGTTTTAAGTGACGTTAAAAACAAGCTAATTAAACTTAAAATTGTTAAATGGTAAACATATAGAGATGTATAAAAAGGATTAAAAAGTTAATAATTCTACTATTCCTTCATATAAAAATCCCCCAAAATTTTTAATACATTTTGTCGCTCCTTTTTAGTTTGTTCGGCTTTGCGTTGTTGTTTTAATTCCTCTGCTCATTTTACCCTTGGGCTGTTCAATTTCTGTAACTTGTCTTGGTGGTATAAAGAAATCATTCCATTGTCTTTAAGATAAATGGCATTTTTGCTCTTCTATTATTGTTTCGGTGGATCAAGGTAGCTTTCAAAGAGATTGGTCAGCTGTCGGGAACAAGGAGGCACTTTCTTCCTCACATTTACTCAGGGATGTCCTGATCTCATTATATATTTTTTCTTTTTCCTCCCATTTCTCTGTTTCTGAACAGTATCTTTATTTTTAAAAAACCTCTCAAGTAGTCACACCAAAGGTAAGCCCATGGTTTACATGAACATAGAAAGATGACAATTTTAGAAATGAAAGTCTGCGTGTTCTGCCCTGTTTCCACTCATGACCATGCTGTGTATTGTTGAAAGACCATTAATGCACATGAAGAAGCCATGGTGTGCTATCTGCATGAGTGCTGATGTGGTCTGTCTTCAGAGCAGGCGTACCTGGGCTCATGTTGCAAAGTATGTGCCTTATAATACAGAGACTTAGGTATAAAGGATATTTTCATTTATAGTGGGGGAATCATTAGAAAACAAGTCAAAAAATGAGCAGTACAACATATGGTCAAGGGTTCTCTTTGTCATGAAGTTTTAACAGCAGACATAAGCCCACCACATTTTTTTAAAGAATGATTTATTTTTATTTTTAAAGAAGATTTAGATTCCATAAACATTACATAAAAAATATAATAGATCCCCATATGCTCCAAACCCTCACCCTCACACACTTTCCCATAGTAACAACATATTTCATTAGTGTGTACATGTTTCAAGTGATGAACACATTTTGAAGCATTGCTACTAACCATGGACTATAGGTCATATTATACTTTATACGCTGTCCTGCACAATTTTTAAAGGTGTTTACAAAATATTCAATGGCCTTTATCTACCACTGCAATGTCATGCAGGACAAATCTAATGTCCTGAAAATGCTCTCATATTACACATATTTTTCCTTTCCTATCCTTCAGAACTTCTGGTGGTCATTGTCTTTATATCAATGTTAAGAGCTCTTCCATTGTTAGAATAATAATAAGTCTATAGTAGAATAATACTAAGTCACGTTAGTCCATTGTTCATTTCCCAATCATGAGGATTTGGTGATGTTGATGCCTACTCTGCTTCTAGATGAGAGGAGGCTTGGAATCCATGGGGCAGATGGATTGGAATATCTTCCTTGCCATTGCAGACACTCTGTTCCTTGGAATGGATGTTATCCTGTATCATCTCCTTGTTAGTTGTCCTGGATGAGTCCAATGAACTGAAGAGTAGGTGTTGCAACCCTGCTGAAATTCAGGGCTCCCCTGGCACAAGGATGAACTGAACATATTTAAGTCTCCAGGAATATGTTTATCAATTACAGTGACACTTTTAGATGTAAATAAAATGGGCAGAAGACACACATGTCGAGAACCTATAAATGAAGCTAACTCTGCTAGACTTGGAGCATAAATTCCAAAGTAGGGTCCACTGCCAGAATGCATAATTCCTAAGCTGTCTTCCCTGCTAATAGTTTTTGGATGTCTCTAGAGCCTTCAGGAGCCCTGCAATTTGAGGCTTTCTTTACTGTGTCACTCAATGAGATTATCCTGGACTTGCATACACATAAATTTCTAGAATGAACTCTGGACTCTGAAATGACTTAGCCATAAAAATGCATTTGTATTCACCGTTTCCTCCTCACTTCATTCTTAACTCTTCTCTCGCCACCTTATCAGTCTCCCTTTTGTTCTATTCCCTAACCAAACAGGCTTCCTTGTTGATCTTGAGCATCAGAATCCAGCCCCTTCTTTAGGGTGTGTTCCCTTGACATTCTCTCAAGTGATCACGCTTCCCCAGATTTCCTTGTGACTCCCAAGTTCTCACTGAGAGGTGTATGCTAAAATGACTACTTTTCTACAGGACCTGCTTGAACAAAAGATAAAAAATAGTACTTCCTTTACACTGTCTCCTTTTTTCTAGCTCCTCTCCTAAGAGTGTTACATCTGACATCTATATGATCATTTTTTATTCATTTACATTCTTTCTGAATCTTCAGAATATAGTGTTTATTTGTTGCAGTGCTGTTTTACTATTGTCTACACATCGCCTGGTATATATATACATCATTCAACACACACACCTCCAGTGAATGAATAGATATTTCATTAAAATGTAGAATTTGTGAGTGCTTGAAGAAGTCAAGAAAGGGTCAGGAAATCCTCCTTAGAATTGGTACTGTAAGTTCCTTAATGGATCAGAGGCATAAAAATATATAGAAATTAATATCTTGACTTAAAAATAGAAATTATAGCATTTCATCTGTGATAGTAATACCTGTTGGTGTGAAATTTATTGATTTCTTTCTTCTTTTTGGTAGTCATAAAAACAATCTGAAGCCAGGAAATGACACCCAAATTTCAAAATTTCTTCTCCTGGGATTTTCAGAGGAGCCAGAATTACAGCCCTTAATCTTTGGGCTGTTTCTGGACATGTACTTGGCTACGTGCACTGGGAACCTGCTCATCATTCTAGCCACCATCACTGACTCCCACCTCCAAAAGCCCATGTACTTCTTCCTCTGCAACTTATCTTTAATAGACATCTGTTTATCCTCCACCACTGTGCCAAAGATGCTGGTAAACATACAGGAACAGAGCAGAGCCATAACCTATGCAGGATGCATCACTCAGATGTCTTGTTTCATGCAGTTTGCAGGGTTAGATGCTGTCCTCCTGGCTGTGATGGCCTATGACCGCTTTGTGGCCATCTGTCACCCCCTGCACTACATAGTCATCATGAACCCCTGGCTCTGTGTCCTGCTTGTACTTGGGTCCTGGATTATGATTTCCCTGCATTCCTTGCTAGAAAGCTTAATGGTGTTGCAGCTGCCCTTTTGTGCACCCTTGGAAATCCCACACTTTTTCTGTGAACTTAATCAGTTGGTCCAACTTGCCTGTTCTGACTCCTTCATCAATGAAATAGTGATGTACTTTTCAACTGGGCTTCTGGGTGGAGGTCCCCTTGCTGGGATCCTTTTCTCTTACTTTAAAATTGTTTCTTCAATACATGCAATCTCATCAGCTCAGGGGAAGTATAAAGCATTTTCCACTTGTGCATCTCACCTCTTGGTGGTCTCCTTATTTTATTGTACAAGCATAGCGGTGTACCTTAGTTCTGCTGACTCACAGAACACACATTCAGGTGCTCCAGCCTCAGTGATGTACACTGTGGTCACACCCATGCTGAACCCCTTCATCTACAGCCTGAGAAATAAAGACCTAAAGGGGGCTCTGAAAAAATTATTTGGAAGGAAATCAAAGGTATCATTATCCTTGCAGCTGAGGATGTGACTATGAATACAGAACTCAACGACACATCCAGAAACTGTGAACTCTGTACACCAAACATGTGAGTAGAAGTTGTCTTTTCTATTTAATACATAGAGTTTCAAAGTGATTGATTTTAAATCACTTTTTTTAAAATTAAGGTATCTCTCTCCTTTTCATAAGTTACACTTATTTCCTTTATTCACCTTCCCAATTTCCAAATTTATTCTCAAACATGGATGGGAACCAATTTGGAAATTCCATCATATTTCAAGAATCATGATTTCCTTAAGGATTTTCTTTTCTGAAATCCTCATTTATCATTAAAGAAACATATTCCTCTTTTTAAATGAAAGAGCATGGTGAGTTTCTGTGCTGCTATGGAAAAAAATAAATAACACCTGTTGTCTAAGTCCATTTATAAAATTATAATCTAGGGGAATGTCTGACAGTACAGCTTTTAGGTTTTGTGTCGATTATTCCTTTCTATATGCTCTTTGCAATAATTTCAGCTTTCACATATTAACCTTCTTATAGATGGTAATCTGGTTTTATTCCTCTCATTAGAATCCAGTCTTCTTATTCAGCTGTTTGCCAACAGAGATTAACATGGATGTTTTTTAGAAGAAGATACTAAAGCTAAAATGGTGTGTCCAATCCATGTCTTTCAGGTGAATTATAGATTAAAAATATCTGTATAAATTTATGGTATTATATGGACATAGCATCACATATCATTTAGAACATTCCCATGGAAAGTTTAAAAATCATGCATTGTTTTAATATAAACATTTTTTTCTTTTTGATGATTTGTTTGTAATCATTGACAAATGGAAGCTTGATGTTCATATGTAAGGCTATATATCCACTGGTACATAGGACTGTAGTCTACATTCTATATTATTTTACTGAATCATATTCCCGTTTCTGCTTGAAAATTTCCAGTGATAACTACACTTGTTATCCGTATGTTCTTCTAAGCAAACTTTGTGCCCTTTTTAACATATATGAAAACAGGAAACATCAGATGAGGGAACAAACTACGTACTTACCTATATGAACAATAGATGATTGACACAAGAGTGTGTATTCCTGCTCCAAAATATTTCTGGTTTAGGCGGCTTCTGTCTCAGGGCCATCAATTCTGTACAAATATGCTTATCTGTCCATAAGCTCCTAGTTATCTGAAAGGTAACCTTTTGTAGTCAGTTTTAAGTACAGTTATCTGATGTAAATTTGGGGAAAAAATGTGATAATCAATTCTGTATTCAAATGCCTGAAGAAATGCAAGAAAAATATAAGAATCAGAATTTTCTGTTATCCTCCTTTCTGTTAGTGTTAATTATGTGTCTATTAGCTATTGCAGCATAACAAGATATCCCAGAATTAAATAACTAAGATACTAGAGTCTATGGTATGGAGTTTTATTTTTTAATTGATTTTCTTTATTTTCTTTAAATACTACATTCAAAAAATATGAGGTCCCCATATACCACCCACCCCACCCATGCAAACCCTCCCACATCAACAAACTCTTCCATCGTTGTGGCACATCCACTGCACCCAGCGAATACATTCTGGAGAACCACTGCAGCACATGGACAGTGGTCCATATTGTAGTCCACACTCTCCCCCAGTCAAGCCGGTGGGCCACGACAGGACACACAATGTCCAGTATCCGTCCCTGCAGCACAACCTAGGACAACTCCAAATCCTGAAAATGCCCCCACACCATATCTCTTCTTCCCTCTCCCAACCGTCAGCAGCCACCGTGGCCACTCTCTCCACGTCACTATTACAATTTCTGCCCTTACTAATCACAATATTTCCCTAGCAGAACACCAGTAATTCTGCTCTAATCCGTACTATATTCCTTCATTATGGACATGGGGTGGACATGGGGTGGCTATGTCCAGTCCCCTTCTACATCAAGAGGGGGTTCAGATTCCACATGTATGATGGATTCAATTCTACTGCTTGCAGCTGTAGGCACTCTTGGCTCCCTGGTGTGGTGGGTGACCCTCTTCCCCTCCCTCTCAGCTCGCCAGGGTAAACTCAAGAAACCAGAGGGAAAGAGCTGCAAGTCTGCTGAGGCCCAGGGCCTGGCTGTCACATGGAGAGTTCAGAGATTCAAGTCTCCTGAGTATACACCAACCCAAACACCAACCACAGGTTTGGTAATAGTAACAGAAGAGGCATGTGTAGAAAGGTTATATCTAAGTCCAACTCCATCACATTCAGGAACACAAACTCCAAAGCAGAGCCAACTAATATGGCCCTGAGCTACAGAGCCATCTGCCTTGACCATAGAACCTGTGGGTCACTGCATTTCTCAGGAGAACCAGTCCATGGGTTTCCATCTACCTTGACTGTCTCTGGTAACCTGATGAGGCATGCATAAACATCACCCCGTGATGACCTTCTGGCTCTTTTTTGGAGACTCATAGCCATGTAAACTCATTTGTCCTTTCCATTTCCCCCTTTTATCGAAGGTCAAAATGCAGTTTTTAAAACCTGATATTACATGTAGGCTGAGATATTCTGCTAGTCTGAGTTGATCTCTTTGCTCATGGACTTTTTGTTGTTACATCATTAGCTGGTGCTTGGTAGTAATCCCTCAGTGCCAGGGAGGCTCATCCCCGGGAGTCATGTCCCACACTGGGGGGAACGTAATGCATCTACATGCTGAGTTTGGCTTAGAGAGTGATGGCATTTGAGCAACATGAAGGCTCTCAGGAGGTAACTCTTAGGCAACCCACAGCTATAGGCCTAGTTCATATTTCACGCACACAGGCTCATAATCAGAGCCATTAGTATCAAGGGGTCATCATTGGACCATCCTTCTTTATTCATCTTTGCCATTGCACTTTTGCCATTGTTCCACAGGGATGTGATAGAGCTCCCCTGGTCAGGAATTCAGCACTCTCTCATCTGTCATTTCCAACTGAAACCACTATGAAAATATCCAAACCTTTCTATGTACCCTGTATACATGCCATAGAAAAATCCCTCCCAACCGTGTGTCCCCCACTAATGACACTCCACACAAGTGCTTCTCCCCCACCATAGTTGAAACTCTCTGTAGCCCAAAATTCCACAAAAAGGAAACCCAAATATATTGCCAGCTTCCATTAATAGAAAAATGGAATATAGTGATGGGTTTAAAAGTTAGGTAAAGAATACATAGAAATTTAGAAAAATTAAGTAATGGAAAAATAAAGTGGGTATCAAATAAATGAAAAAATGGAAAAGCTTTGTTTTTGATATTTTGCCTTTCATCACTGCTACAGGTGTTGCCCTGTATCTACAGTGGCAATGAAATTTCTTTCATTTCTTCATCAGTGTCTACCTCCTTTCTTTTTTTCTCCCCATGATTATTAGTTTCTTTTGACATAAGTTTAAGGTCACAGTAATTCACATATACAATATATGATACTCCCACATGTCCAACATCAAACCCTTTTTCCCTTCCCCAACAGTGAACTTTTTATATGTTCATATTGTATTTACTGCAGCTAATAAACAGATATTGAAATGATAGCTTTCAAACATGGTTCCATTTGGGTTTACATGATAGTTTATATTTCAGACTATAAAATTTTCTAAATTTTTAGTTATCTTATGTTTTACATTTTAGCCCACAGACTTTTATACATTTTTGGTGTAATTTAACATGACCTATATTCATCATGTCTGGATCCTGTGGAACATTTCCATTGCCCCACAGTTACCCTGATTCCATGTATTCAACACCTCTTTCCTACTCCCCTCAACACCCACCATAAGAATCAATCTTCATTACTTGAGGGACCATATTCAGAGATAACTGCAAAAATGTTGAGGGCTTGACATACTTATTTTTTTGTCTCTATTTTTTTTAATATTACATTAAAAAAATATGAGGTTCACATATACCCCCCCACCCCCATCACCCCACTCCTTCCCCCATAACAACAATCTCCTGCATCATCATGAGACATTAATTGCCTTTGGTGAATACATCTCTGAGCACCACTGCACCTCATGGTCAATGGTCCACATCATAGCTCACACTCTCCCACAGTCCACCCAATGGGCCATGGGAGGACATACAATATCCCATAAATGTCCCTGCAGCAGCACCCAGGGCAACTCCAAGTCCCACAAATGCCCCCACATCTCATCTCTTCCTCCCACTCCCTACCCCCAGCAGCCACCATGGCCACTTTCTCTGCATCAATGCCACATGTTCTTTGATTACTATTCACAATAATTCATGAATAGAATATCAGTAAGTCCATTCTAATCCATACTCTATCCCTCCATCCTATGGGCCTTGGAATGGTTGTGTCCACTCCACATCTACATCAAGAGGGGGCTTAGATTCCACATGGATGCTGGATGCAATTCTCCTGCTTTCAGTTGCAGGCTCCCTGGTGCAGTGGTTGACCTTCATCACCTCCATGGTAAATGAGTCAGGGAAGTCCAATACACCAGAGTGAAGGATTTGCAAGTCTGATGAGGCTCAGGGCCTGGCTATCACAGGTCCCCTGGGTATATACTAAACACCAGCACAAACTACATTTCCAGTAAAAGTAAAAGGAGAGACTTGTGGACAAAGATCACATCTAAGTCCAGCTCCATCACACAGAAACACAAACTCAAAAGTAGGGCCACCTGAGATAGCACTGAACTCCATCTGCCATGACCATAGAACCTGTGGGTCTCTGTAGAACCAATACCTGGGGTTGTTTCTACTTTATCTGTCTCTGGGACTCTGCTCAGGTGTGCATAAGGGCCACACCTCTGATAACCTCCTGGCTCTTCTGGGAGACTCATAGCCATATAAACTCATTTGTCCTTTCCATTTCCCCCTTTTCTTCAGGTCAAAAAGCATTTTTATCTCCTGGTATTATATGTAGACTGAGATATTCTGCTGGTCTGAGTTGACCCATTTATTCAAGGTCTTTTTCTAGTTACATCATCAGCTGGGACTTGGAAGTAATCCCTTGGTGCCATGGAGGCTCATCCCCAAAGTTCATGTCCCCTGCTGGGGGTAAGGCAACACATTTACATGCTGAGTTTGGCTTCGAGACTGGCCACATTTGAGCAGCATGGAGGATCTCAGGAGGTAACTCTTAGGCACCCTGCAGCTCTAGGCCTTGTTCTTATTTCAGGTGCACAGGCTTACAAGCATAGTCATTAGTATCGAGGGCTCATTTTTGGACCTTCTTTCTTTTTTGGTCTTTGCCGTTGCATTTGGGGGATTGTTGCTGTTCCTTTAGGAACTGTGATAGAGCTCCACTGGCTAGGACTCAGCACTCCCTTAGTTGTTTTTGATTGTAACCACTATGAAAATACCCAAACATTTTTACGTACCCTGGATATATGCCCTGTAAGACTCCCTGCCAACCATGTGTCCCCTGTCAATAATATCCCACACCAGTATTCCTCCCCTGCCATTTTTGAACTTCTCTGTGATCCAAAATTTCTTCAAAAATGAAGCCCAATATATTGCCAGGTTCCATTAATAGTAAAATGAAATATAGTGATGATATAGATATAAGGTTAGATATAGAATACACATTAATTTAGAAAAATTAAGGTAAAAATAAATTGGGGTATCAAAAATTTTGAAATGCAAAAGCTTTGTTTTTAATGTTTTGCCTTCCATCACTGCAATAAGTGTTGCCCTGTATGCAGATTGGCAAGGCAACTTCTTCTATCTTTTCTTCAGTGTCTATGTCCTTTCTTTTTATTTTCCTAATTATTAAGCTTATCTTCAGAAGAGTTTTAGATCACGGTAATTCATATATACAATATACAGTACTCCCTCATATCCAACATAAACTGCTTTTCCATTCCACACCCATAAACTTTTTACATATTCATACTATATTTACATAAACTGATGTACAGATATTGAAACAATAGCTATCAAACAAGGTAATATATGGATTTACATTGTGGTTTATATTTTAGACTATACAATTTTCTAAATTTTTAGTTATCTTTTACATTATGACTTACATTTTAGCCTATCGGACCCTATATATTTTTGGTGTAATTTAACATGACTTACATCCATCCTTTCATAATCTTGTGGAACACTTCTATTGCCCACACAGTTACATTTTATCCATCTATTCAATACCTCTCTACTGCTCCTCTTAGGGCCTACAGTGAGAGTCAATCTTCATTGCTTGAAGGGCCAAGTTCAGAGATACCTGCAACAGTGTTGAGGGTTTGACATGCTCAACTGCCCTAATGCATTGGGAGCCACCATTTCTCTTGAGAGATACAATTCCCTCTATTTGAGAACATCAGTCCTCCCAGGATGTGGGTATATCTTCACTCTCATTATATGGGTCTTTATCCAATGATATAACCCACTATGGCAAAATGAGCACTCACACACTCCCTAGGAATCTGTCCTGCATTGGATTATCCCCCTTTAAGCATCTTAAACAGGTAACCTTCCTTATTATATTTTTGAAAATGTTTTCTCAGAATTATACTCTCAACAACATATCTTACAATCTCCTATGTTCGTATGTTGCCCCACTCTTCCCCCAATTTCTTGGGCAATATTACCCATCCTCCCACCCTTAGGACCCCTCAAAATCTCAAATCCCCAACCAGAGGTAACCCTATTCCGCCATTTTATCCCTTCATTATAAAACTACTTACCTCCAGCTTATCATATATTTCACCCATGTATGTCTCAGCTTACATCCTTCCTCTACCCACCCTCCCCCAACAATTTACTGTAAGCCTATCATCCAGTTGCTAACTCTCTGAGGCAGCTTAGTTTACTTATTTCATATCATTGAGGTCATGTAGTATTTGTCCTACAATGCCTGGGTTGCTTCACTCAACAAAAGGTTCTCAAGATTCCTCCATGTTATCACATGTGTTTGTAGTGTATTCATTCTTAAAGCTGAGTAGAATTCAATTTTATGTATATACCACACTTTATTTATCCATTCATCTGTTGATGGGCATTTGGGTTGATTCCAACTTTTGGCAATAGTGAACAATGCTGCTATGAACATTGGTGTGCATATATCGGTTTGTGTCCTTGTTTTCAGTTCTACTGCTTATATACCCAGTAATGGAATTGCTAGGTCATATGGCAAATCTATAGCTAGTTTTTTGATAAAATGCCAAACTGTCCTCCAGAATGGCTGGATCATTCTGCATTCCCACTAGCCATGGATGAGTGTTCCCATTCCTCCACATGCACTTCAAGATTTGTAGTCTTCTGTTTTTTTCATAGCTGCTAATTTTATGGGAGCAAAATAGTATCTTATTGAAGTTTTGATTTGCATTTCCCTAGTAGCTAGAGATTCGGAGCATTTTTTCATATGCTTTATAGGCTTTTGTATTTTTTCTTTGGACAAGTGTCTGTTTTAATCTTTTCCCTTTTTTTAAAATGGGTTGTTTCTCTTTTTATTTTCTAGGTATAGGAGTTCTTTATACATACAGGTTATAAGTCTCCTATCAGATATATGGTTACCACATATTTTATCCCATTGTGTAGGCTCTTTTTTCACTTTCTTGACAAAATCCATTGAGGTGCAGAATGCTTTAAATTTGAGGAAGTCCCATTTATCTATTTGTTCTTTTGCTGTTTGTGCTTTGGGTATGATGTTCATGAAGCCATTTCCTATTACAAGATCATGTAAATACATCCTTACACTACTTTACAAAACCTTTATGATCTTGACTCTTATATTTAAGTCTTTGATCCATCTTGAGTTGATATTTGTATAAGGTGTTAGTTGGCCCCTATTTGGGGCCTCTTTCCTTTCCAAATATATTTCATGGTTAGTTTTTCTAGTTCCTTGAAGAATGCTGTGTTGATTTTTATTGGGATTGCATTGAATGTGTAGATCAGTTTTTGTAGGATAGACATCTTAATACTATTTAATCTTCCTATGCATGAACAGGGAATATTCTTCCATTTATTTAGGTCTTCTTTTTATTTCCTCGAACAGTCTTATATAGTTCTTGGTGTATAAGTTTTTACATCTTTGGTTAAGTTTATTCCTTAATATTTGATTATTTTATTTACTATTGTGAATAGAAATTCTCTCTTGATTTCCTCCTGATCTTGCTCATTATTGGTGTTACAGAAATGCTACTGATTTTTGCGCATTGATCTTATAACCTGCAACTTTACTAAACTCATTTATGAGTTCTAGAAGCTTTGTTGTAGACCTCTCAGGGTTTTCTATGTATAGGATAATGTCATCTGCAGATAATGAAATTTTGACTTCTTCCTTTCCAATTTGAATGCCTTTTATATCTGGTTCTTCCCTCAGTGCTCAGGCAAGTACTTCTAAGACAATGTAAATAGAAGGGGAGATAGTGGGCATCCTTGTCTTGTTCCTGACTTTAGAGGGAAGGATTTTAGGATATCGCCATTGTAAATGATGTTGGCTGTGGGTTTTTCATATATACACTTTATCATGTTCAAGAAATGTCTTTGTATTCTGATCATTTGGAGTGTTTTTATCAAAAAAGGGTGCTGTATTTTGTCAAATGCTTTTTTGCATCTATAGTTATAATTATGTGTTTTTTTTCCTTCAATCTGTTTATATGGTGTATTACATTGATTGATTTTCTTATGTTGAACCTTCCTTGCATACCGCAAATGAATCTCACTTTTCGTGCTGTATAAATCTTTTAATGTGTTGTTGAATGCGATTAGCAAGTATTTTGTTAAGTATTTTTGCATCAGCGTCATTAGGGAAATTTGTCTGTAATTTTCCTTTCTTGTGGTGTCTTTATTTGGCTTTGGTACTAGGGCAATGTTGGCATCATAGAAAGAGTTAGGCAATATTCCTTCTGTTTCGATTTTTTGGAAGATTTTCAGCAGGATTTGTGTTAGTTCTTTCCAGAATGTTTTGTAGGATTCACCTGTGAAGCCATCTGGCCCTGGGCTCTTCTTAGTTGGGTTGTTTTTAATGACTGATTCTATCTCTTTACTTGTGATTGTTTTGTTGAGATCATCAATTTCTTCTTTCATCAATATGGGCTGCTTATGTGTTTCTAGGAATTTCCTCTGAATTGTCTTTTTTGTTAGAATATAATTTTTCAAAATATCTTCTTATGATAGTCTTTATTTCTGTGGGGTCAGTGGTGATATCTCCTTTCTCATTTCTTATTTTGTACTTGTATCGTCTGTCTTTTTTTCTTTGTTAGTCTCACTAAGGGTTTGTCAATTGTATTGCTCTTCTCAAAAAAACAGGTCTTGGTCTTGTTTATCTTTTTAAGTACTTTCTTAGTTTCTATTTCATTTAGTTTTGCTCTTATCTTTGTTATTTCTTTCTTTCTTCTTCCTGTGGGATTACTTTGTTGTTTTTTTAACTAATTCCTCTAAATGTGCAGTTAGTTCTTCAATTTTTGCTCTTTCTTCTTTTTTGAAGTATGAATTTATGGCTATACATTTCCCTCTCAGTACTGCTTTTGCTGCATCCCATAAGTTTTGGTATGTTTTGTTATTATCATTTGTTTCAAGGTAGTTATTTATTTCTTTTGAGATTTCCTCTTTGACCCACTGTTTTTCTAAGAGTGTGCTGTTTAATTTCATATCTTGATGTGAAATCTGGGCCTCTGGCACTTGCAGATTTCCAGCTTCACTCCACTGTGGTCAGAAAAAATATTTTTTGTGTTTTCGATCTTTGTGAATTCATTGTGCCTTTCTTTGTGGCCTAGCATATGGTATATCTTGGAGAATGATCAATGTGCACTTGAGAAAAATGTATACCTGCTGTTCAGTTATAATGATTTGTATATGTCTATTATATACAGCTCCTCTAATATACTGTTCAAAAATTTTGTTTCTTTAGTGATTCTCTTTTGAGATGTTCTGTCTAAAGTTGATAGTGGTGTATTAAAATCTCCCACTATAATTGTAGAAGCATCTATTCTTTCACTTAGTTTTTCCAGTGTTTTCATCACGTATTTGAAGGCGCCCATTTTAGGGGCATAAATATTTATTATTGTTCATTCTTCTATAAAGATTATCCCTTTCACAAACATATAGTATCCATCTTTATGTCTCACTATAGTTTTGCATTTAAAGTCTATTTTGTCTGATATTAATATAGCTACTCTTGCCTTTTCTTGGTTATTGTTGGCTTGTAAGATTGTTTTCCAGCCAATCACTTTCAACCTCCTTGAATCCCTGGGTCTAAGATGTGTTTCTTGTAGACAGAATATATATGTGTCATATTTCCTTATCCAATCTTCCATGCTGAATCTTTTGACAGGTGAGTTTAATCCATTGACATTCAGTGTTATTATTCTCAAGGAATTATTTATGTTAGCCATATTTTGTTTGGACTTGTGTTTGTCATATTTTGTTTCTTTATTTCCTTCTCTTTTTGTCTTTTTTGTTGCTCTTATACTCTCCTCCAACTTTGTCTCTCCTGTTTTTTTCTTTCTTCCTACAGTACTCCCTTTAGTATTTCATGAAGGGCAGCGTTCTTCTTGTCATACTCTTTTAATTTCTGTTTATCTGTGAATATTTTAAACTCTCCATCATTTTTGAATGCTAGCTTAGCTGGGTAGAGTTTTCTTGGTTGGAAATGTTTTTCTTTTTGTACCTTGACTATATCATACCTTGCCTTCTTGCCTCCATGAGAAATCAGCACTTAATCTTATGGATCATCCTTTGTATGTGATGGTTCTCTTTTCTTTTGCTGCTTTTAGAATTTTCTCTTTGTTTTGAACATTGGCTAATTTGACAAGTATATTTCTTGCTGTAGCCCTGTTGGGATTTATGCTGTTTGAGGTGTGTTGTGCTTCATGGACATGTACATCCATCTCCTTCAATAGATTTGGGAAGTTTTCAGCCAATATTTACTCTAACCCCCTGTCTGTCCCCTTTCCTTTCTCTTCTCTTTGTTGCATGCCTATAATATGTATGTTTTTGCACTTTGCATTGTCATTCATTTCCCTAAGTGCCAGCTGGATTTTTTCTGTCTTTTCATCTATGAGTTCTACTATCTGTTTGATTTCAGATGTACTGTCTTCCACATCGCTAATTCTCTCTTTTGCCTCTTCCAATCTGCTCCTATTTGCCGAGAGTTTATTTTTGATTTCTTGAACTGTGGTGTTCATCACCATCATATCTGTTAACTTTTTGCGTATGTCTGCAATATCCCCTCCATGTGTTTTCTTCATATTTTTAATCTCTTCCTTTACTTCATTAAGGTGGTCTCAAATATATGTTTTGAGATTCTATATTACTTGTCCAATGTTCTGCTCTCTTCCTAGTTTTTAGTTTGTTTTTTTGGATTCATCCATGTTTTCCTGATTATTGGTTTGGTTTGTAGTTTTTTGTTGCTGTCTGATCATCCTTTTATGTTGAAGGGTTTAATCAGTTCCTTAGCTTCTTTGTCTAGTCTTGGGTATTAATTATTTGCTGTTCTTGTGTAAGTGTTATGTCTTCTCTTCGTCACTTTGTTTTTCTTACTCTATTTTCTTTTTGTTGGCTAAATTCACTTTGAAGGAATATATTAGGGCCAGGAAAAGCAAAATGAGTAAGAAAAGAAAATGTATAAAGTAGTATTGGTAATAAATGTTAACAGAACAACAATGTGAGATTTAGGAGAATGGATATTAGACTCATGTAAGTTGTGTAGAGTTATAGCAGTAAGTAGAGTACCTATAATGAAACAGTCAACTGAATTTGGGAAGGAATATAGTATGAATTAAAAGGTCAGTGTTTTCATGAGAAAGGGATAGAGAAAGAAGGAAAATAATATCAAGAGTGTGGGAAACAGACTTGGCCATGTGGTTAGGGCATCCACCTACCACATTGGAGGTCCCTGGTTCAAAAGCCGGGCCTCCTTGACCCATGTGGAGCTGGCCCATGTGCAGGGCTGATGCACACAAGAAGTGCCATGCCACGCATGGTGTCCCCATGCTGGGGAACCCCATGTCTGAGGAGTGCAGTCCATAAGGAAAGCCACCCAGTGCAAAAGAAAGTACAGCCTGCCCAGGAATGGCTCCACACACACGGAGAGCTGACACAACAAGATGATGCAACCAAAAAGAAATACAGTTTCCCATGCCCCTGATCACAACAGAAGTGGAGAAAGAAAATGCAGCAAATAGACACAGAGAACAGACAACTGGGGCATGGTGAGAAGGGAAGTGAAATAAATAAACATTAAAAAATGTATATCAAGAGTGAATCAAAGACAGAACACAAGACAAAGGTATTAGAAAGAAAAAGTCAGAAAATTCATGGGCTAGAGAAAGGGAGGTGGAATGGAAGAGAAACAGTAGATGATGGAAGATAGAAAGATGTAGGGGAAAGGGGATAGTGTAGGTGGCCAAAATCAGTACATAAAGAAAAGCAGAAATGGAGGGTGAGGAAACACAGCCAATGGGAAGTGCTCCCTGCAGCACCTATCATCTAAAGATAATAAAATAAAAAGGAAGGAAAAGAGAGAAAAGAAAAAAAAAAGAAGAGAAAAATGGGGGCAAAGAAAAATGGGGGGGGGGAACAAGCAAGAAAAAGAAAAAGAGAAAAATAACTAAATAATTGAAAAAGGACCTTGGGGAATAATACAGGAGAAAAGACAAGGAGACAATGCAATATTAGCAACCGCGACAAAACAAAACAATACAAAACAAAAAATGAAGCAATGTTTCAAGCTAGGAATCCTCTTTGCAGTTAAATAATATGCTTAGGGATCTGACCTTCCCCTTTTCTCCCTTCTTCAATTCTTTCTCTCTCAGGGCAGCAGGAAAGCTTCCTGAGAGGTCTGGTAGGAGAGTCAAGTAGGTCCTTGTTGAACCAACTCAACCCAGAGGACTGTGACTCTTTATTTGCAGTGTGAGAGCACCAAACCTCATCATATACCCCAAATATGCTATTGGAAGCTTGGACAGAATGTCCTACAGTCCCTCCCCCTTAGGTGTTGCTAAGGGTGGTCTAATTGAATTTCTGACTCTACCTTCTTCCAGACCATTTTTCCTATCCCAGAATGTTTAGGTAAATTGGGCTTTCTCAGTAGATTCACCTTTCCTTTCATCCCAGACTCTCCCCATGTCAACTGATACACTGTTCCAAGCTCAAGGAGAAAAATAAACAAACAAACAAAAAAAACATGGAGGGCTACGGTAATCCATGACCTCAGACAGACCTCAGGGTGCAGTGGATTCAGGGATGGGAAGTCCAGGATATTGCACACTCCAGGTGTGTGAGTCTCTGGTGCTTGGGCCACCAGGGTTTAGGGGACACAGGCTTGGGAACCACGCATCTGGTGAACATGAGGCCTGGGAACATCACAGCAAAACAAAGCCTTCAGGCATCCCTGTGACTGGGCCACCAACCCTAGGGTGAAGGGTCCCACCCACAACCTCTGACTTCCATGTCAGAAACCCAAAATTCTACCTCTCACAAGAATCTCTTCTGTCAGTCTCACCAAATTGACATCCAGACATCTCCTGCCCTGAAAGCCCCCAAAAAAGTCTGCTCAGGACTTGGGAACACCCAAGCACAACAAAGCCATCAGGAATTGCCGTAGCTGGGCCCCCATCCCCAGGGGGAATGGTCCAGCCCACAACCTCCAACCCTTGAGCAAGAGAAACAAATTTCTACCTCTTGCAAGAATCTCCTCTGTCACCGTCCCACCAAATCAATGTCCAGACACCTCCTGCCCTGTAAACACCCAAAACAGCCCACTCCAGCAGGACTCCAACCCTACTCAGCCACTTCTTTGCAGGAGAGATTATGAGGTGCACTCACTCAGATGCCATCTTGCCCTGCCTCTCTCAAATATCTTTTCAAACACAGAAGAAAACACTTTTTAGCGTGCTTCCACTTAGAAAGGTATCCATTCTGTTTAGAATTTAATAAACTTAAATGTTATTCCTGTTAAGTTTGCACCAGTATCATTTGTACCTGAATGGCTAGAATTGAAAGGATTGACAACATCAAGTACTAGTGAGGAGCAGGAGGAATGGCACACTCATAAATTGCTGATGAGAGGATAAATTCATGCAACTCCTGTGGAAAGCTTTTTGGTAGAATCTACTAAAGTTTAACACAGTAATGATCTCTTATTCAAAATTTCTGCTCTGGGTATGTACCCAAGAAAATTTGTATGCATGTGTATATATGTGTGTGTGTTTATGTGTGTGAGTCTGTTTGTCTGTGTGCAAAGAGATACATTTGAGAATGTTAAAAGCATTGTTGTTCCTAATGCCCAAAACTGAAAACAAACCAAGTGTCTACCAACAGTAGAAGAGATGGATAAATTATGATATAATATACAATGAAATACAACACAGGCATGAAAAAGTTTGAACTACTAATATTTGGAACAAAATGAATGAGTCTCCTCACAGGCATATTGTGGAACAAAGAAGACAGGCACTAATGAATGGTTATTGTATATTCCCATGCAAATAATATTCAAAAAAGGCAAAACTATCTTCTTAAAGCAGCAGACGAAAGGTGACTATTATATTTTTTCTGAATTTTTAAAATATAATGAATATTATATTTAAAGGAGATTTAGATTACAGAAAAGTAAAAAGTATTAGGATTCGCAGGTAGCCCCTTCCTCTCTCACATCACCCACCTTTTTAAAAATGTAGCTGTAAAATTTATTATGATCTATCCATAAAAGAATTTCATTAAAAAATGCACGCTTTAAAAAATGATTCACTTGTGTTAAGAAATAACCTACTTTCAGTAATAATCTAAAAAATAAAAGCATCAAATGTGATATTTATCAATGCATCACACATATAAGAAATAACTTTGGAAGAAAATGAATAAATCTCCTCACAGGCATAATGTAGACAAAAGAAGCCAGGCACAAAATAATGGTTACTGTATAACCCCATGCAAATAATATTCAAAACAAGGTAAAACTAACTTCTTGAAAAAGCAGTCAAAAAGGTGAGTATTATTATTAGTTTTTAAAGTTGTTAATATAATGAACTTATTTTTAAAGAGGTTTTAGATTACAGAAAAATTAAATCAGAAGGGAAGGGCACATGTGCATTTCCCTCTCCCAAACCACTCACCTTTTTAAAAATATACCTGTAAATTTTATATGATGTATCTGTAAAAGCTACTCATTAAAAAATGGACTCTTAAAAAATGTCTTGTGGTAAGGACTAACCTACTTACATTAATAGTCTAAAAAATAAATACATTATTGTAACAATTTTTCAGTACTTCACACAACAAACAAATGCCAACTACCACTGTTAAGAATTTTTAGGAGGCAGGGCAAGATGGTGTCTGAGTGAGTGCACCTTATAATCTCTCCTGTAAAGAAGTGGCTGAGCAGGGTTGGAATTTTTCTGGACCAGGCTGTCATGGGTGTTTGCAGGGCAGGAGGTGTCTGGACATCGATTTAGTGGGACAGTGACAGAGAAGATTTGTATAAAAGGTAGAATTTGGGGCCTCTTTCATGGAGATTAGGCTGCACACGGGATGCTTTCCCCTGGGGTGGGTGGCATGGTGGTGGCAACTCCTGGAGGCTCTGCTGTGCTGGGGAATTCCTAAGACATGAGTGGGCTATTTGGGGGCTTGCAGGGTGGGAGGTGTCTGGAAGTTGATTTGGTGAGACAGAGATGGAGACATTCTTGCGAGATGTGGAATTTTGGGTTTCTGTCATGGAGATTAGAGCTTCTGGCTATAGCCCCTCCCCCTAGGGCAGAAGGTCCATCTATGGCATCCCTGTACTGCTTGTAGTGCTGGGGAGACACTGGCAGGCTGTTTCGGGGTCTTACAGGGTGGGAGGTGTCTGGAAGTCTATTTGGTGAGACTGAGACCGAGGCATTCTTGTGAGACATGGAATTTTGGGTTTCTGACATGGAGATCAGAGCTTCTGGCTAGAACCCATCTCCCTAAGTAGTCCTTGAACTACCTGTAGTACAGAGGCGCCCCCAGCAGGCTGTTCTGGGGGCTTGCAGGGTGGGAAGTGTCCTGAAATAGACTTGGTGAGACAGTGACAGAAGACACTCTTGTGAGAAGGGGAATTTTGGGTTACTGACACAGAGGTCAGAGTTTGCGGGTCTGACCGCTGCCCATAGAGCTGTGGCCCAGCTGCAGGGATCCCTGAAGGCTGTGTTGCACTGTGGTGCTCCTAGGTTCCCTGTTAACTGGATTCATGGCTCCCAGGCCTGTGTCCCCTAAACCCTGGTGGCCCACACCCCGGATACTCACACCTCTTGAGTCTGCAATATCACAGACTTCCCATCCCTGAATCCACCACACCATGAGGGCCATCTGAGGTACTTGGTTGTTCTAGGCCTTGGTGTTTGTGTTGTTTATTTTTTTCCTTTTTCCCTTTTCTCTTTTAATTTTTTTTTAAATTTATTCTCTGGGTTGCTAATATTGCATTATCTCCTGGTCTTTTCTCCCATTGTATGCCCCAACGTCCTATTTCATTTATTTAGGTTTTTTTTTCTTTCTTCTTTTCTTTTTCTTGCTTGTTTCCCTCCCTTTTTTTGCCTATCCCCTTTTATTCTCTTCTCTTTTTTTTTCTTTTTTTCTTTTTCTTCTTATTTTACTTTATCTTATTTATAAAATAGGTGCTACAGGGAGCACCTCACATTTGCTGTGCTTCCTCAACCTCCATGTCCTCATTTCTGTGTGAATTGATTTTGGCCAAATACACTATCCCCTTTCCCTACATCTTGCTATCCTCCATCATAAACTGTCTCTCTTACATTCTACCTCCCTTTCTTTGGTCCCCAAATTGTCTAACTTTTAATTTCTAATACCTTTGTTCTATTTTCTGTATTTTATCCACTCTTGATATTATTGTCTTTCTTTCCTCTTTCTCTCTATCATGAAAACACTGGCTTTTTAATTCATACTATACTCCTCCCCATATTCAGTTGAATATCTCATTATAGGTACTCTACTTACTGAAATAACACTACACAACTTACATGAATCTAGTATCCATTCACCCACATCGCACATTGTTGCTCTGTTAACATTTATTACCAATACTATTTTACACATTTTCTTTTCTTACACAATTGCCTATCCCTGGCCCTAATATTTTCCTTCAAAATGAACTCAGGCGGCAACAAGAAATCAGAATAAGAAGAACAAAGTGAAAAGAGAAGACATAACACTTACACAAGAACAACAACTAATTAATCACCAAGACAAGATAAAGAAGCTAAGGAACTGATTAAACCTGTCAAGATAAAATGATAACCAGACAGCAACAAAAAGCTACAAACCAAACCAGGAAAATACGGCTCAATCCAAAAAAACAAACTAAAAACCAGGAAGGGGAGCAGAACATCAGACAAGTAATTAAAGATCTCAGAACATATTTTAGAGACAAACTTAATGAAGTAAAGGAAGAGTTTAATCATATGAATAAAACACTTAGAGAGGAAATTGCACACATACACAAAAAGATAACAGATAATGGGAATGAACTCCACAATTAAAGAAATAAAAAATACACTCTCAGCACATAGCAGCAGATTAGAAGAGGCAGATGAGAGAATTAGCAACATGGAAGAGAGTACACTGAAAATCAAACACATAGTAGATTTGATTGATAAAAAGACAGAAAAAAATCCAGCTAGGACTTAAGAACCTGAATGACAGTGCAAAATGGACAACCATACGTAATTTAGGCATCCCAGAAGGAGAAAAGAAGGGAAAGGGGACATAAAGCATTTTGTAGGAAATAATGGCTGAAAACTTCCCAACTCTACTGAGAGAGATAGATGTGCATATCCAGGAAGCACAATGCACCCAAACATCATAAACCCCAACAGGCCCACACCAAGACATATGCTTGTCCTATAATCCAATGCTCAAGACAAAGAGAAAATTCTAAAAACAGCAAGAGAAAAACACATCACATACAAGGGAGGCTCCATAAGATTAAGGGCTGATTTCTCATCTGAAACCATGGAGGCAAGAAGGCAGTGGTATGATATAATCAAGGTACTAAAAGAAAAAAATTCCAAACAAGAATACTCTAACCAGCTAAACTAGCATTCAGAAATGATGGAGAGTTAAAAATATTCACAGATCAACAGAAATTGAAAGAGTATGCCAACAAGAAACCTCCCATTCAAGAAATACTAAAAGGAGTTCTGCAGAAAGAAAGGAAAAAACAGGAGAGGTAGAGTTGGAGGAGAGTGTAAGAGCAACAAAAAGACGAAAAAAAGAAGGAAACAAACAAAATATGACAAACACAAGTCTAATCAAAATGTGGCTAACATAAATAATTCCTTGAAAGTAATAACACTGAATGTCTATGGATTAAAATCACCTATCAAAAGATTCAGACTGGGAAATTGGATAAGGAAATATGACCCATCTATATGCTGTCTACAAGAAATACATTTTAGATCCAGGGATTCATGGAGGCTGAAAGTGAATGGTTGGAAAACAGTCTTACAAGCAAACAATAACCAAAAAAAAGACATGAGTAGCTATATTAATATTAGACAAGATGGACTTTAAATGTGGAACAACTGTGAGAGACAAAGAAGGATACTACATATTAGTGAAAGGGACAATCTCTCAAGAAGAATGAACACTCATAAATATTTATGCTCCTAACAAGGGAACCGCCACATACGTGAGGCAAACACTGGAAAAACTAAGTGAAAGAAGAGATGCCTCTACAATTATAGTGGGAGACTTTAAAACACCACTATCAACTTTGGACAGAACATCTCAAGAGAATCACTAAAGAAACAAAACCTTTGAACAGTATATTAGAGGAGCTGGATCTAACAGACATATACAGATCATTACACCTGAATACAGCGGGATATACATTTTTCTCAAGTTCACATGGAACATTCTCCAAGATAGACCATATGGTAGGCCACAAAGAAATTCTCAATGAATTCAGAAAGATCCAAATCATACAAAATAATATCTCTGACCACAGTGGAGTGAAGCTCGAAATCTGCAGGGGCCAGATGGCTAGATATCACACCAAGATATGGAAATTGAACTGCATACTCTTAGAAAAAGAGTGCGTCAAAGAGGAAATCTCAAAAGAAATCAATAACTGCCTTGAAACTAAAGATAATGATAATACAACATAACAAAACTTGTGGGATGCAGCAAAAGCAATACTGAGAGGAAATTTATAACCATAAATTCATACATCAAAAAAGAAGAAAGAGCAAAAATTGAAGAATAAACTGCACATTTGGAGGAATTCATAAAAAAACAACAAAGTAATCCCACAGGAAGAAGAAAGAAAGAAATAACAATGATAAGAGCAGAACTAAATCAAATAGAAAATAAGAAAGCACTTGAAAAACTAAACAGGACCAAGAGCTGGTTCTTTGAGAAGATCAATAAAATTGACAAACCCTTAACAAGACTAACAAAGAAAAAAAGAGAGAAGACACAAATACACAAAATAAGAAAAAAGGAGGTATCACCACTGACTCCACAGAAATAAAGACTACCATAAGAGGATACTTTGAAAAAATATATTCCAACAAAAGTGACAATTAAGAGGAAATGGACAAAATCCTAGAAACACATAAGCAGCCTATATTGATGAAAGAAGAAATTGATGATCTCAACAAAGCAATTAACAAGTAAAGTGATGGAATCAGTCATTAAACACCTCCCAACTAAGAAGAGCCCAGGGCCAGATGACTTCACAGGTGAATTCTACAAAATATTCCGGAAAGAACTAACACCAATCCTGCTAAAACTCTTCCAAAAAATTGAAACAAAAGTAACATTACCGAACTCATTCTATGATGCCAACATTACCCTAGTACTAACGCCAAAGACACAACAAAAGGAAAATTACAGACCAATTTCTCTAATGAACCTAGACACAAAAATCCTCAACAAAATACTTGCTAACCATATTCAACAACACATTAAACGAATTATACACCAAGACCAAGTGGAATTCCTGCCAAGTATGCAAGGATGGTTCAACATAATAAAATCAATCAATGTAATACACCATATAAACAAATTGAAGGAAAAAAATCACATGACTATATCTATAGATGCAGAAAAAGCATTTGACAAATATGGCACACTTTCTTGATACAATAAACTCCAAAACTTTGGAATACAAGGAAATGTTTTGAACATGATAAAGAGTATCTATGAAAAATCCAGAGCCAACATCATTTACAATGGTGAAATCCTAAAATCCTTCCCTCTAAGATCAGGAACAAGACAAGGATATCCACTCTCTCCCCTTCTATTTAACATTGCCTTAGAAGTACTTGCTCGAGCACTGAGACAATAACTAGATATAAAAGGCATTCAGATTGGAAAGGAAGAAATCAAAATTTCATTATTTGCAAATAACATGATTATATACATAGAAAACCCTGAGAGGTCTACAACAAAGCTTCTATTTTTTTTTCCTAAATTTATTTATTTTTATTATTGATTCTGTAAAAATATTACATTAAAAAAATATATGAGGACCCATTCAACCCCACCACCCCCACCCCACCACTCCCCGCCCAGCAACACTCATTCCCATCATCATGACACATCCATTGCATTTGGTAAGTACATCTCTGGGAACCTCTGCACCTCATGGTCAATGGTCCACATCATGGGCCATACTCTCCCCCATTCCATCCAGTGGGCCCTGTGAGGATTTACAATGTCCAGTGATTGCCCCTGAAGCACCATCCAGGGCATCTCCAAGTCCCAAAGACGCCTCCACATCTCGTCTCTTCCTGCCATTCCCCATACCCATTAGCCACCATGTCCACTTTTCCCACTTCAATGCCACCTTTTCTCTGTGGACATTGGATTGGTTGTGTCCATTGCACCTCTATGTCAAGAGGAGGCTCAGGTTCCACATGGATACTGGATGCAATCCTCCCGCTTTCAGTGCAACAAAGCTTCTAGAACTCATAAATGAGTTTAGTAAAGTTGCAGGGTATAAGATCAATGTGCAAAAATCAGTAACATTTCTGTACACCAATAATAAGCAAGCTCAGGAGGAAATGAAGAAACAAATACCATTTACAATAGTCAATAAAAAATCAAATACATATTAATAAATTTAACTAAAGAGGTAAAAAACTAATACACAGAGAACTACACAAGACTGTTAAATGAAATCAAAGAAGACCTAAATAAATGGAAGAATATTTCCTGTTCATGGATAGGAAGACTAAATATTAATAAGATTTCTATTCTACAAAAACTGATGTACACATTTAATGCAATCCCAATAAAAATCAACAAAGCATTCTATAAGGAAGTAGAAAAACTAACTATGAATTTTATTGGGAAAGTAAAGAGGCCCCAAATAGCCAAAGATATATTGAAAAAGAAAAGTGATATTGGAGGAATCACACTACCTGATTTCAAAACGTACTACAAAGCTGCATTAGTAAAAACAGCATGGCATTCATATAAGGAGAGACATACAGACCAATGGAACAGATTTGAAAATTCTGATATGCATCCTTATATATATAGCCATATAATATTTGATAAAGCCACCAAACCCTCTCAACTGGGAGAGAAAGGCCTATTCAACAAATGGTGCCTGGAGAACTGTATATCCATATGTAAATGAATGAAAGAGGATTACCATCTCATACCTTATACAAAGATCAACTCAAGATGAATCAAAGACCTAAATATAAGAGCCAAGACCATAGAGACTTTGGAAAGCAGTGTAGGGAAGCATATACAAGACCTTGTAATACGAAATGGCTCCATGAAATTCACACCAAAAGTACAAGCAGCAAAAGAACAAATAGAAAAAAGGGACTTCCTCCTCAAAATTAAAGTCTTCTGCACCTCAAAGTAGTTTGTCAAGAAAGTATAAAGGGAGCCTACACAATGGGAAAAAATATTTGGTAACCATATATAAGATAGGAGACTTATAACTACCATATATAAAGAACTCCTATTTCTTGGAAATAAAAAGATAACCAACCCATTTAAAAAATGGGAAATAGATTTAAACAGACACTTCTCCAAGGAAGAAATACAAATGGCTAAAAATCACATGAAAAAATGCTCCAAATCTCTAGCTATCACGGAAATGCAAATCAAAACTAAAATGGGATACCACCTTACTCCCGTAAGATTGGCAGCTATGAAAAAACCAGAAGACTACAAATCCTGGAGAGGATGTGGAGGAATGGGAACACTCATCCACTGCTGGTGGGAATGCAGAAGGATCCAACCATTCTGGAGGACAGTTTGGCGGTTTCTCAAAAAAGTAACAATAGATTTGCCATATGACCCAGCAATTCCACTGCTGGTTATATACCCAGCAGAACTGAAAACAAGGACACAAATCAATATATGCACACCATCTTCATAGCAGCATTGTTCGCTATTGCCAAAAGTTGGAATCGACCCAAATGCCCATCAACAGATGAGTGAATCAATAAAATGTTATATATATATACAATGGAATACTACTCGGCTATAAGAACAAATACACTTCAAACACACGTGATAACATGGATGAATCTTGAGAACAATATGTTGAGTGAAGCAACCCAGGCATTAAAGACAAGTACTATATGACCTAAATGATATGAAATAAGTAAACCAAGCTGCCTCAGAGAGCTAGAGACTGGATGAGAGCTTACAGGATTTCGGGGGGTAGAGGAAGGATGTACGCTGACATCTACATGGGTGAAATCTATGATAAGCTGGTAGTAAGTATGTATACAAGGAAAGGATAACATGAGGGCATAGGGTTACCTTTGGGTGAGGCTTTCTGGGCTTGAGGGAGGCTACGGATAGGAGGACGGGTAATATTGTCCAAGAAATTGGGGGGATGGGGCAACATACGAACATAGGAGATTGGCAGGTGTTCATTGAGAGTAAAATGCTGAGAAAACCTTTTAAAAAATATAATAAGGAAAGTTAGCTGTTTAAGATACTTAAAGAGGATAATCTGATGTAGGACAGACTCCTAGGGAATATGTGAATGCTCATTTTGCCAGAGTGGGTTATATCATTGGGTAGAGACGCACATAATGAGAATTAAGGTATACCCACATCCTGGGGAGGACTGATGCCATCAAATAGAGGGAACTGTATCTCTCAAGAGAAAAGGTGGCTCCCATGGTATTAGGGCACTTGAACATATCAAGTCCTCAAAACTGTCGCAAGTATCTCTGAACATGGCTCTTCAAAAAATGAAGATTGACTGTCACTGTGGGCCCTAAGGGGAGGGGGAAATAGGTATTGAATTGATGGAACCAGTGTAACTGTGAGGGCAATAGAAGTGTTTCACAAGAGTATGCAAGGATGGATATAAAACATGTAAAATTACACCAAAAATATATAGGGACTGATAGGCTAAAATGTAAATCATAATGTAAAACATAGTATAACTAAAAATTTAGAAAATTGTATAGCCTAAAGTATAAGCCACCATGTAAACACAAATGTTAACTTGTTTGAAAGCTATTGTCTCAATATCTGTACATCAGTTTCAGTAAATATGTTATGAATATGTTAAAAGTTTATTGCTGTGGAAGGGAAAAGGTTTTATGTTGGATATGTGGGAGTACTGTGTATTGTGTATATGAATTGCTGTGATTTGAAACTCTTGTGATGATAAACTTAATAATTAGAAAAAAGAAAAGAAAAAGATAGGATGTAGAATTTTTCCAAATTAATATGTATTCTATATCTAACCTTTAAACTCTTCGCTATATTCCATTTTACTGGTAAGGGAACCTGGCAACATATTGGGCTTCACTTTTCAGAAAGTTTTGGATCACAGAGTGGTTCAACAATGGCAGCGGAGGAATACTGGTGTGGGATGTTATTGAGAGGGAACATATGGTTGACAGGGAGTTCTACAGCATGTATATCCAGGGTACATAAAAAAGTTTGGATATTTACATAGTGGAAACAATTAAAAACAACAACTGAGGGAGTGCTGAGTTCCTAGCCAGGGGAGTTCTATCACAGTCCCTAAAGGAACAACAACAATCCCCCACGTGCAACGGCAAAGACCAAAAAGGAATGAAGGTCCAATAATGAGCCCCTGATACTAATGATTATGTTTGTGAGCCTGTGCACCTGAAATAAGAACAAGGCATAGAGCAGCAGTGTGCCTAAGAGTTACCTCCTGAGAGCCTCCGTGTCACTCAAATGTGGCCAATCTCAAAGCCAATCTCAGCATGTAAATGCATTGCCTTCCCCACAGTGTGTGACATGACTCCCAGGGATGAGCCTCCCTGGTGCTGAGGGATCACTACCAAGTACCAGCTGATTACGTAACTAGAAAATGACCTTGAATAAAAGGTTCAACTCGAACCAGCAGAATATCCCTGTGTACATATAATAACAGGAGTTAAAAATGCTTTTTGACCTAAATCAAGGGGGAAACAGAAAGGACAAATGAGTTTATATGGCTATGAGTCTCTAAAAAAGACCCTGGAAGTTTTCAGGGGTTGACTTATGCATGCCTGAGCAGAGTCTCAGAGACAGATAAAGTAGATACAACCCCAGGTATTGGTTCTTTTGAGGGATTAAAAAGACTCACTGGTTTTATGGTCATGGCAGATGGAGTTCACTGCCTTGTCAGTTGGCCCTTCTTTGGAGTTGTGTTTCTGTCTGATGGAGCTGGACTCAGGTGTGATCTCTTTTCACAAGCCTTTCCTGTTACTTTGCCAGAATTGTAGTTGGGGCTGGGGTTTAAGTTATATCTAGGGGATCTGAATCTCTGGACTGACCATATGATGGACATACCCTGAGCTCCAACAGATTTAATCTCCTACACTCTGGTTTATTGGACTTACTCCACTCAGGTAACATAGAGTTGAAGAATATCAACCACCACACCAAGGATCCAAGAGTGCCTACAACTGAAAGCAGGAGGATTGCATCCAGCATCCATGTGGAATCAAAGACCCATCTTGACATAGAAGTGGAATGGACACAAACAATCCAAGGTCCACAGAATGGAGGAATACAGTATGGATTAGAGTGGACTTACTGATATTCTATTCATGAACTATTGTGTTTAGTAATTGAAGAAAATATGGCATTGGTGTGGAGAAAGTGGCCATGGTGGCTGCTGGGTGTGGGGAATGGGAGGAAGAGATGAGATGAGATGTGGAGGCATTTTGAGGACTTGGAGTTTTCCTAGGTGGTTCTGTAGGGACAATTACCAGACATTGTAGATCCTCACATGGCCCACTGGAGGTAACATGAGAGAGTGTTCTATGATGTGGACCAATCACCATGTGGTGCAGTGATTCACCAAATGCAATGAATATGTTATGATGATGGAGCACAATGTTGCTGTGGGGGGAATAGTGGGGTGAGGAGGGTGGGGGGTACATGGGGACCTCATATTTTTTGAATGTAATATTTTTAAAAATGAATTAAAAATTAATTTAAAAAATAAAATTAATCTATGCTTTTTAAAAATAAAAGAAATTTTAAAGCCAAAATCTTAAGGACAAATCAATATTAAAAGAAACTTCAGAATTTTCACATTTGCATTCAATTTTGACTGGACTTTAACAGATTCCATATATAACAAAACCCTGTCTCTGAATCAAAATGAATATTAAAAATATTTAATCCTTGTCACAAATTTACTCTACAGAAGCAAGGAAAACAGAGTGAATAGTAACAGCAGTATCTTTCTAGCATAGAAATCAATCAATTATTTCTTTTATGATAAAATGAAAATCAGTGAGCCATTATTTTCATAACACTGACTAAGTTATTTACTATCATTCAAGTATTTGCTTTTCAGTTTGTGTGTTTAATATATATCCATCCATATATTTGGGTTAAATAAAATTTCCACATCAAAAATATTTCATTCAGAATTCTATTCAGAAGTACAAACCATACCTTTTCAAAGCATAATCAAATCCTATACAATAATGCTATCATTTAGATTTACCACTGGGCCAAAGTCCGTTTTCCCTTTTTTTTTTTTTTTTTAATACGCTTCATCTGAAAGACTTACCTTGCAAACATTGGTTTTGCCCTTTATTTCCAGAATAAATGTCCCTATGTCTAAAAATTTAAACAATAATAAAAAAACAGATTGAAATAATTCATGCTATGTGTTTTCCTTCATCAGACTTTGATAAAAACACAGCCATCAGGTGTTGGAGCACTACCTTCCTTCCCAGTTATATTCTCTATAGTCCAGAGGCAAATGAGAGCTTCTTTTTGTATGCTTACTTGGGGAGTGTATATATACTTAGCTTAGGATTCTGTTCAGAGCTTTTGACTATTTTTTATTTCAGCATTTGCTTTCTTATTTTGGGGGTGTTAAGGCTTCTTTGTATATTTGGGTGTAAGTCATTTAACAGATGTGATTTGTCAATATTTTTCCGAAATCTGTAGATTTTCTTTTCAATCCATTATCAATGTATTGCACAGAGGAGGAATTTTACATTTGAATAACAGCAGCTTATAAATAAACTTTTCTCATAGATCATGCTTTGGATGCTTTATCTAAAAACTTATTACCACACCATGGGCCCCTAAACTTTCTATAAGTTTATTCTAGAACTTTTACCATTCATTTTACTTTTTAAGAGGTATGATTCACTTTGATTTAATTTTTATGAAATATTTGCAATCTGTGCTTAAGTTCTTTTTTGTTTGGCACGAGTGCATCCTATTGTTTCAGTACCGTTTGTTGAGAAGACCATACTGTCTACATGAATTTGTCTTCGTCCTCTGTGAAACATTCATTGAACACATTTGCATGGGTGCATTATTTTTGTTGTCTATTTCTTCAAGTGGGTACTGTTTAAATATTGTTTTCATATTAAGTATTGAAATTAGGTAATACGGTTCCTACTACTTTGATATTCTTCACTATTTTTTCTCAAGGTAGAAAAACACTGGTCATTAGTCAAGTTGATTAAAATAAAGTCTGAGAGAATTTGTAGTGGAAAATATTGCCTGGGCATAGTGATTTCCATTGTGGACAAGTATAGTTAGTCAGCAAAATTATCAAGGAAAAGCAGGAGCATTTGATTTCTCTGACATTGTTAAATAAGGAAATTAAATCTTTATAAAATCTATAAAAATATAATCTTAGTTTGCTTACAAAAGAAATCATACCATATATTATATTTTTATAGTTACTGTATGTGGCAAAATTTACATTATTCTCATATCTCTTCTAGGAACTTCATCATCTACATGGAAAGAGAAAACCAAACATGTGTCTCAGAATTTGTCCTCCTGTGGCTGTCAGAAGATACAGGAGTGCAGCCCCTCCTCTTTGGACTGTTCCTGTTGATGTACCTGGTCACCTTCACAGGGAACCTGCTCATCATCCTGGCCATCATCTCAGACTCCCACCTCCACACACCCATGTACTTCTTCCTCTCTAACTTGTCTTTTACAGATATCTGTTTCACCTCCACCACTGTCCCAAAGATACTGCTGAACATCCAGGCAGAAAGAAAAATCATAACTCTTGAAGACTGCCTCATCCAGATGTTTTCATTTCATACTTTTTGGACAATTAGATGATGCCATTTTGACTGCAATGGCTTACGACAGCTTTGTGGCCATCTGTCACCCTCTGCACTACACAGTCATCATGAAGCCCTAGCTCTGTAGCCTCCTGCTACTGGCATGCTGGTTATTGAGTGTTTTGTATTGCCTTTTACAGGGCTTAATGGTTTTGCAATTGTCTTTTTACAGGTTTGGAAGTTCCCCACTTTTTCTGTGAACTTAATCCGGGAGTCCAACTTGCCTGTTCTGATACCTTCCTAAAATGATGAAGTGCTATATTTTGCTTCTGGACTTGTGGGTTTTACTCCACTCACTGGGATCCTTTTCTCCTACTCAAAGAGTATATCCTCCATTTTTAGAATTTAGACAGCTGAAGGCAAGTACAAATTATTTTCTACTTGTTGGTCTCACCTCTCAGTAGTGACCTTGTTTTATAGTGTAGGTGTTGAAGTGTAGCTCAGCTCTACTGCTTCCTAAAACTCAAGGACAAATGCAATAGCCTCAGGGATGTACATGGTGGCCATTCCTATGACCCTTTATCTACAGTCTTAGAAATAAGGACATGAAGCCGTGTTTTAAATAGCTGAGAAGCATTCTCTCTAAAAAAGGATTCTTGTCTCAAGTTTAGAAAATTGCTCATGACTAATAGAGGCCACAAAGGGAGAGATCTAAATAAAAATTCTTTATAAGTGTATAGCAAGATAACTTTTATTTGCCTAATATCAGAGCTCTTTTTCTTTATTTTTTTGTAAGTAAATGTCACTTGTTTCTTTTTTATTATTTTACATCATGTGATCTTTCTTATTGTATTTCCTGAAATCAGTATTGAAGGCAGAAACTGCTGCCTGGACTTTCAATAATGAAATATTTCATACATGTAATTTATATATATAAAATCGTAGCAGATGCTGGAGGGATGAAGGTGTACTATAGTCAGTGCTAGATGAAAGAACTTCTAGTATTTTATGGTTTTGGTGAAAAATAATCCTCTAATGAAAGGCTGCGTACCACTTATCAGGTTTTTTATTCATTGGCTCCAGAAACAAGTCACATCCTGAATTGGAGACATCATCTGATTGGTTTACAATAATCCAAATCATATCTCTGATATACCACTTTCTGCACATTCCAAATCATAAGTTAAGTGAGATTGTAATCAACAACACTATCTTTGATCCTTCAAACAATGGTGATCTCCGTAAATTCTGTGATTCTCCCCATGATCTACAGTTACACCTTAAAACTTATTCTTATAGTAAAGAACATTTTCTGGAAATTTTGCTAAGCAATTGCTATAATAGTTGTTCATATTTACAGACCATAAAAGCAAGGTATATATTTTCCCCATTTCCTACAATAACTTTTTCAACTATTATACCGAGATATTAGGAGATAATTTCAGGTTTTTATGTAGACTTACTGTGTTTACATACAAAATTTAAAAAATAAGATTTCTTTGAACACATGCCATTAATCAGTAATCACACAGAGCATTTCAACTCTGATATATTTTCCTTAAAGTTATGTACTTACCTAAATCTTTACTTACTTTCCCATTTCTCCATCTTTTATTTTTCTCTCAAAAAATTGTATTCCTTGTTTTGTCACATTTTTAATCTTCTCCAAAACCTGAAAATATGTGGAAACAATAATCATTCACTCTAAACTAGTATATAAATTTGCTCTCATGGAAAATTAAATTTATTCCTTAAGAATCTATAAATGGGTACAAGAATGAAAAACCCATCATGTTGTATGCTATTGATGAAATTAAAGTGCATTTTATGTTTTCTTTTAATGTGAAACCTTGAAGAGAAGCCTTAAAATATGGCATTCAACTGAAAAAAATACTTCCATAAATTGAATTAGAGCTAAAAGCCAGGTTAAAGAGTTAAACACTAATATATTCCCTGGAGAAATGGGAGACTAGATTGATGCCAGGGAAGCATGAAATGTATTTGAAATAGAAGGAGGAGAAGACACATTGTGAGTGAGATCTGTTCTGTTCAATTTTATTATGTTGTGTGAAAAGAATAATTATTTACTGGAACTGTACCATGAGAAATTTAGAGAAGATGAACACTGTCAAATGAAGATCAACTGTCCAGAGTGGGGGAAGTGAGAATAAAAACCCTCAGTTTCAGGGAATATCTTTTAAACTAAGACACAGTGGAAAACAATAACAGTGGCTTTGCCTCATATAATGCACCATAATAATGTAGCGAGTCTCTAAGTGAGTATATTTCAAACATAGAAGCAATGATTTCTTCCTCCAGTGCCAAAAGCTGAGTTTCCAATAGAAACAAATTCTAGAGTAACAGTATTTCATAATGACGTCTTGGACTTCAACTCCTAGTGTCATTCCCCAATGCCTCTCTTCCCATTTCTCCACACTTAAAGACCACCCTTCTCAGAAGTATTGGAAGCACCTACATATTAATAACTCTGAGATACATCATCCTAAGGGTTTTTCATATGTGTTTCATCTACTGGAATTTCCAGAAGGATGATATTGTGTATTTTTTCTTTATCCAAGGAGGAAATCACAGTGGGAAAAAAATCACTGGAATGAACCACCGAAGTTCTATTTTGCTGTGGGAAGAAACTATCATGTGAGGGAACGTTTTACTGTCAGTAACTGCAGGGATACAGAAAAAGTGTCAGATGTAGGAATGTCCACAGATATAAATTTTATTTATTTTCAAATTTCTGTTTCAAGCTGCAAGGGACTTTGGTTTCCATTGCCACTAAATTTCTCCCAGTTCAACTACATAGAAATTATAAATTTTCATCATTGCATATTTCAGCTTTAGAGGTTCTATTTATTTCATTATCGAAATAGGTTTATGCCATTTTATATATTTGCAATACTCTTTAATTTTCTAAATCTCATTAAAAAGAGTTTTTTCATATTCTGTGTCTGCATAATTTCAAGCTCTGAAACAGTTAAAGGCTTATTTCTACTATCTGTTTTTCTTCTGGCTCTTAGTCATGGTAACTTGTTTTTCTAAGTGTTTATCTATTTTTAAGATTGTGTTATGTTAATTTGTTGAGTCCATATTTGTATGAATTCTTGGAGTTTTGGTGGAAAAGAGAGGATTTACATTTGAAATTATTTTACTCTTAGGAAAAGTTCAATAAAATAGTCAATGATTTATTTAGATTGAGAAAGAAAAAAAGAGAGGAATGAAATCACTACAATCCAAAATGAAATTAGGGACATTGCTAGATATTGCTGATCTTAAAGTGATTATGAATGAATACTGTGGACACTAGTCTGCCAATATCTAGATAAACTGGAAGAAAGTGGGCCAAATCTTAGAAACACCAAATTTACCTAAATTAATTGAAAAGAGATAGATCTCAACAAAAGGGTAACAAGGAAAGGGACTTATTTACTCATCAAAAACCTCCCAAAAAATACAAGTGTAGGATAAGAGAATTTCTGTAATGAAATCTGAAATATTCAAAGAAGAAATAATTACAGTACTCCAAATCTTCCAACTTATAGTCAGGTTATCTCTTCCAAACTCCTTCTATGATACTAAAACTATTTTGATATGAAAGCTACATAAAGACATAAGGAAAGAAAACTAAGGACCAGTTCCTTACATAATATAGATCTAAAATCACTGAACACAAACTGTCTTATCAAATATGAGTGAATATTAAAAGAATATTAAAAGAAGTATTCCTGACCTAGTGAGATTTATCTCAATATGCACTTATGTTCATCACAAGAAAATCAATGTAATGCACAACATTAACACAACTAAGAGAAAAAATCACTTGTAAATTTCAATTCATGCAGTAAATATGAATGACAAATTACAACTTTCATGATAAAAACACTCAGAAAAATAAGAATAGAGAGTAACTTCCTCAACATGATAAACAGCAATGATGTAAAAACACAAGTAATCTTTTCTTCAATGCTAAAATAATGAAAGGAAGACCACTTTCTCTATTGCTATTCAGAAGTGAACTGGAAGTTAGGAAATTAGTCCAGAAAACTAAATAAAATGCATCCAAATTAGAAAGGAATAAGTAAAACAGTTTTCAGCGAAGTCATTTTCCTTTATAGAGAACATGACAAAGCATCCCCAAGAAAATTCTACAGCTCATAAATTAATACAGCAAAAAGCATTACATGAGATATTATTTTTTGAGGTATGGAGGGCCAGGGATTGAACCCAGGACTTCAGACATGGGGAGCCAGTGCTCAACTGCTGAGCCATATCAGCTTTCCTGTGTTGTTTTTTAAATGTCTTTCGCTTGATTGTTTTCAGGAGGCACTGGGAACTGAACCTAGGATCTCCCATATGGAAGGCAGGTGCTCAATCTTTTGAGCCACGTCCATTCTAAGGTATGAAATTAATATGCAAAAATTTGTTGTGTTTTATAAACCTTCAAAGAATGTTAACTGTGTATTTAAAAAATTCATATACCATAGCATCTAAAAGAACAAAACACCTAGGAATCATTTTAACTAAATAGGTGATGGACTTGCACAATGAAAACTAGGAAATACTTTTGCAAGAAATTAGAGAAGATATAAGGAAATGGTAAAATATCCTTTGTCCATGGATAGGAAAAATTCCTATTATTAAGATGCCAGTACTACCCAGAAATCCATAGCTTCATCATTATTCCTTTCAACTTTCCAGGAGACTTTTTAAGCAGAAAGGACAATCTTCATTCAGATAGGATTATATTTCACCAGGACTGATTATATGGTGATCTATTTATTTCTTTTATTGGCTTGTTTAGACTGGGAGATATTGGAGAGCAAGAACAAATCTTCACCTTTCTTCACCCCGGGAACATAGTTGAGTGTTTACCTGACAGTATTCTGAATAAATATTTCTTGAGTGAGTTGAACAGAAATTGCTAAATATGGGGGAGAAAACAAAAGCAATGAAAAAAGAGGAATTCCTGCTTAGAGAGGAGTTTCATGAATGAGATCCAATGCCAGAAGAGACAGATCAGATACAGAAGATATATTAGTGTATCCAGAATCTCTCTCCTCAGCCAGCAACAAAGAAATCATTCAGGGGAACCTTGCAATACAGAGCTCACACCTAAAGTGAGGTGACCTCCTCCTGGGAGGAAGGAGTGCACTGGGATAGGAGATGAATGTGGAGCTCCAATGATGTCTCCCAAAGATCAAAGCTGCCACAAGATTGTATTGTGATTTCTTTCTTTTCTACAGAAAACTAAATATCTCATGAAGATGAAAGACTACTTCATTAATGATGCTCATGGGAATGAAACCCATACAGGTACAGAAACCCTAGAAGCTTTCTCTAAACTACCTTAAGTCTTTTTACTTATCTCTGGTGATGAGGATACGCAATTTTATTTTCTAGACATTTTGTGAGTAGTTCTGTTTCCCTGCTATTTTGGGAACAGCACTTCCAACTTCAACCCTCATTCAAGGAAGAATCTGCATAAGTGAACTCAGACCCTTCTTTGATAATTTCTTGATGAGACACAGAATCTTCACAGGTACTTGAGGAAATGCATTTTGGCTTAAGGGAAATCTTATTTGTGGTAACTCTTGAAACATATACATAATGAAAGCAACATCACTCAGTCCTGCCTATTTAAAAGGCCTGAGTACAAGCAGATAGTGTATACCCTAAAATATTTTCCTTCTCTAATCTGTCTCTTCTGGCCTTAGCTGTCACTCATTGGTCTTCCCTCTCTTAACAAGATTTTCACTTATTTCACTGCTTCTTCTTCCTCTACAACTGTTAGTGGTATCTGTTTTTTCACTTTCATCTTTATATATATATATATGATGAAAGTGAATAAACATTTATATATATATATTTTTAAGTTTGTACCTTCTCTTATATATAGGAGAAGGTACAAACTTAAAACATATTCATGGAGAAGATTGCCCTCACAATACGTTCTGACAAAATCTTACTTTGTTGTAGAATACTTGCTAAAGATTGTGTTAATAATTGGAGACTATGTGGTGGGGCTGAATGGAACCTCATACTTTTTGAATGTAATATTTTTACAAAATGAATAAAATTAAAAAAAATAATTGGAGAGTATGGAAAAATATACCAAATGTAAGATTAAGGTATACCAATAATTAGTGGTTATTATGTGATGATTTTATCTCATACACTATTAACTAGACTTTCTCCAATGATTTATTCATCATACACTTTATAGTAAGGACTAAATATTATTCTGGTAATAAAGAAATGATTAACGCTTTAGTTCTTATAGTAAAGAAATTATGTCTTAATGCAACAGAAAACATAGAAACGAATATTTGCCATATTGTGGGGTTGCTCTGAAATCCTCCTAAAGATGATCCAAAAGTTTGGAGTCGTCCTGGGGAGGGAATAAAACTCTCCATAAGGGAGCTGGTCATTTTATTGAGCATGAAGGAGGAATTGCAGTAATTCCAGGAGGATGAAGGATAAAAGCCCTCCAAGAAGAGAGGACAGGGATAGAATGGTGGAATCAAATAAGCATAGGGAGTGGTGAGGTTTCAGAAACAGTTAATAATAACCGATGAACAATGAGGATGTGACAAATGGAACATAAACCTGGACAAGTTGATAGCACCAGCTATCAGAGAGCCTTGCATTTGTCTATAAGATATGTATCATTGAATTCATTGGAGAGATTGTGCAGTGTGTATAGAAGGTGACATTCATGAAGAGTCTTGCCCTGGGGAATGAATCTGTGTGTTGAGGTGTCATAATATTTAAAATATTCACTATTTATTCTACGCAAAATGTCTGACATTTTATAATCATTATTTTATTTAATTCTTTTCAGTATTCTATGATACTGGTTTCACTATTCTGATTTAATGGATGAAGAATATGAGACTTAGAGCAGTGTGATAATCTTGTCCAAGACATGCAATAACATCTGGAATGAAGCTCAGAGTTTGTTGTTTCCTAAGCTTTTCCATTTCACTAAGAACATTTCTTCTTGACAAACTTAATATTTTTGTCTTTATTTATTTTTTTAATGTTACATTAAAAAATACCCCCCTCACTCCACTCCTCCCCCCATAACAACAATCTCCTCCATCATCATGAGACATTCACTGTTTTGGTGAATACATCTTTGAGTACCACTGCACCTCATGGTCAGTGGTCCACCCCATAGCCAACACTCTCCCACAGTCCACCCAGTGGGCCATGGGAGGACATACAATGTGCTTTAAACTGTTTTAGATTTACAGAAAAATTTCAAGGATAGTAGAAGGAGTTTTCATAACCATGCACTTATTTCACCCTGCTCTTGAGATCTCCCTTCCAGAAGACCAGATTACACTTATTTATCATAAACTCTTAGTCCCTTTGTGTTGGAGACAGTTTCTCAGACCCTACTTGGTTTAATGAGCTGAGGAGTTTTCAGGAGTCCTGGTCAGACATTTTGTAAAATGTACTTCAGTTGGGATTTCTCTGATGTTTTCTCATGCTAGACTGCGATTATATGTGTTTGGAGGAAGACAGTAGAGATAAATTGTCATTTTCATCATTTCATATCCAGGGTGCATTTTATCAACATGACTTGTCACTGTTGATGTTGACCATTATAAAATCCCTCATTTCTCTGTCATTCCATATATCACCTTTGGAAAGAAGTCACTAGGTGAAGCCCAGACAAAAGAAGTGGGATTTATGCCCTATCTTCTTGAAAAAAAAAATGTCATAAAATATTGGAATACTTCTGTATGGAATATTAGTTCTCACTTATTTAGTCAATAATCTATGTATATAAGGATGGGTTCATCACATTATTTGATCATTTGTTTTGAGATGTAGTACTATTTTATTTCATTCAATTTGTTCCAATTGTTTCCATTGGAGCACTTTCTGCTGTTCCCTGTGTCTTTCTGATATGACCCATCATTGAGGGATTTCTTTAGCACCTACTTCTTTTTTGACATTACGAGATGATACATGGTCTTCTTGTATATTCTTTTCCTCAGTCCTAGAATCAATCATTTCTCCAAGGAGACTTGTATTGAAGAATGGTGATAAAATCCAAGGTCTGGGCAACAGATCATCTCCTTGCTTCTGGGGCATTGAGGCCTTCTCTGTTGAAAGACTAAGGAAATGTAAGTATGTCCACTAACATATATATACACATATTAATAAATGTTTCTTCACGTATTCCTCTGTATCTACTTTAACTTACACACAAATTCATCTTGATGTGTCTACCTCTAAACATTATCACATAGAACAGTCTAGACTCCTTGCCTTCTTTATCTGTAACCTCCCACTCCACAGTTGGAAACATTCTCCCAACTGCCATCCATCTACTTCATTGCCTCATACAGATACAAAAGCAATAGTATTGTTAACCCATACCCTGGAGAGATACATTATCAACTAGAATACAGAGTTAATGAACAGTTAATGACTCATTTTACAGACTCCATTTACATTCAATATTATTTCTTTCAGCTCCTATCCCCCATCCCTTTCAGAGTAGGAATGTCGTACATTGTTAATACAGTTAGATGGTTCTTGAGTAGTTTGCATTCCATTCTGGGATTCCCTTAACCTTGTAAATGAATTTTTTCTATGCATACATCAAATTTCACTCTAAATTATCAGGTTCAATGGGTTTTATGATTGCATAATGCCATGTTATGCAATTACAATATTACGTAATATAGTTTCACTGATCTAAAAATTCCCCTGTGCTTCACCTGTTCAACCCACTGCCCCTCTCCCTAAAACCTGTCTGTTATTTTGCCTTATCCAGAAGGTCATGTAGTTGATATCATACATATGTAGTGTTTTTAGATTAATTTCCTTCAATTACCAGCAGGTTTTGAGATTCATCATTTTGTGGCTAGATGGAACATTTCCTTTAATCACTTAGCTCTATTGCCTTGTGCGGATTAGCACGCCGTTTATTCGTCTATTGAGGAACTTCTTGGTTGTTTACAGATTTTGGAGGTTAAATATCTGCCAAAAATATTCACCAATGGGTTTTGTGTGGAATTTTCATATAAGCCACATATTTCCTAAGAGTATAGTTGCTGGACTATATGGTAAGACTATTTTGGTTTTAAAAGAAAATGCTAAACTGCCTTCTATATGTACCATTTTTATTCTAACAATGAATGAAAGCTGTATTTCTCCATATCATCACCAGCACCTATGACTGTTATTGTTAGTGTTTAGGTTTTTATTTATTCTAATAAGTGTGTGGGTATATATCTTTGCAGTTTTAATTTTGCAGTTACATAATGGCAAATGATATTGAGCATCTTCTGATTATAATTATATGCCAATGGTCTGTCTTGTTGATTAGGATTCTGTGCAGATCTTTTGCCCATTTTTAAATTGGATTGGATTTTTTTTATTGTTGGCTGTTAAGCCTTTATATTTTTTAATACAAATAATTTATTGAATATGGGTTTTCAAATATTTTCCTAAAGCCTGTTGATTTTCTTTTCATTCTCTTATCAAGTCTTTCATATTACATCCATCACATATTTTCATGAAACCCAAATTATACATTTTCTTCTTGAATCATGCCTTGGGTACTGTATCTAAATACTCATCCCTAAACCACTGTTTCCTAGATTTTTTTGAATGTTTTACTCTAGAAGTTTTATGCTTTGCATTTTATTTGTAAGTGTATGATTCATATTGAGTTCATATTTGCATAACAGGGAAACGGACGTGGCCCAGTGGTTAGGGTGTCCGTCTACCACATGGGAGGTCCGCAGTTCACACCCCAGGCCTTCCTGACTTGTGTGGAGCTGGCCCATGCGCAGTGCTGATGCGCACAAGGAGTGCCTTGCCAAGCAGGGGTGTCCCCTCCGTAGGGGAGCCCCATGCGCAAGGAGTGCACTCGGTAAGGAGAGCCGCCCAGCGCCAAAGAAATTGCAGCCTTCCCAGGAATGGCACCGCCCACACTTCCCTGCAGTTGAGGACAACAGGAGCAGACAAAGAAACAAGATGCAGCAGGAAGACACAGAGAACAAACAACCAGAGGGGGGGGTGGAATTAAATAAATAAATAAATCTTTAAAAAATATATTTGCATAACATTTGGTAATATTAATTGCATTCAAATGTTATGCTACCATTACCAACATCCATTGCTTCAACTTTTTCCCACAGGGTACAAAGTGACTGGTCAAAATATTTGTTGGATAAAATAAATTCCATTTTGTTTGGCATGTGTGAATCCCTTTGCTCCAGAACCATTTCTTGAAAAGACCACACTGTCTCAAATGACTTTACTTCTTTGTATTTGATTACTTGACCAAATTTGTGTGGGTCTATTTCTTGGTTCTCTAACCTTAGTTTATGCCTCTATTTCAACAAACAACTCTGTCTTAGTATTGTGCTTTTATAGTAGTCTTGAAATCATTTTGTACAGTCCTACAAATTTCTTCTTCTTCAGTATTTTTTAGGCTATCTAGGTAATAGAAGGTGCTATGGATCCTATGACTTTATCTTCTTCAGCATATTTTGCCTTTCCATATAAAAATGAGAATTAGTTTGTCTATATCCTCAAAATAACTGCTGTCATTTAGAAATGGTTTGAGTTGAATATATAGATTATGTTGGGAAGATAAGGCATCTTAACAATACTGAGACTTTGGTATCGTTAAAAAAGAATAACACTAATTAATTAATTAATTATTTTAAACAATTAATTGTAGTAACCATTATACAACACAATATTGCTCATTATATTTATTTTCAAGTGTGCATTTTGCTAATATTAAGTACATTCAGGATATTGTGCTATCATCACCAATATCCATTACCCCTACTTTTTCACCACAAGTTACAAAAGTAGAGGCTGAAGTATTTGTTGAATAAAATAAATTCTATGAGAATTTGAGTAGGAAATATTGGCATGACAATGTATTAACAATTATGGACAAGGATGGCAAGTAGGTGAAAGTATCAAGGAGAAGCAGAAACATTTGTTTTCTGTGACATTTTCAGATAAAGAGCCATATCATCTATTTAAGAAATTTAATGTGTAGGGAAACGGAGTTGGCCCAGTGGTTAGGGCGTCCGTCTACCACATGGGAGGTCCGCGGTTCAAACCCCGGCCCTCCTTGACCCGTGTGGAGCTGGCCCATGCACAGTGCTGATGCACGCAAGGAGTGCCACACCATGCAGGGGTGTCCCCCGCGTAGGGGAACCCCATGCCCAAGGAGTGCACCCTTAAGGAGAGCTGCCCGGCGCCAAAGAAAGTGCAGCCTGCCCAGGAATGGCACCGCCCACACTTCCCATGCCGCTGACGACAACAGAAGCGGACAAAGAAACAAGACGCAGCAAATAGACACAGAGAACAGACAACGGGGGGGGGGGGTGTCATTAAATAAATAAATAAATCTTTAAAAAAAAAAGAAATTTAATGTGTTTGCTAACAACAGAATTTAGGATAATATGTTGGATACTGCTTGTGGCTAAATTCTCATTATTTTGATCTCATTCCTAGCACTTTCATCAGCTACCTGGACAGAGAAATTCAAACATGTTTTATTATTTGTCCCCCTGGGTCTCTCAGAAAATACAGAATTGTAGCCACTTCTCTTAGGGCTGTTCCTGTCCATGTGCCTGCTCACCTTCATTGGGAATCTGCTCATTATCTTGGCCATCATCTCAGATTCCCACCTCCACATCACCCTGTATGTTTTCCTCTCTATTCTGTCTTTTCCAGATATCTGTTTCACACACACCACAGTCCCAAAGATTCTAATGAACATCCAGACACAGGGAAAAACATGAACTTATGAAAACTGCCTCAGTCAGATAATTTTATCATGGTTTTTTATTAAAGATTTTATTTATTTATCTCCCTCCACCCCCCCCCCCCCGGCCCCGACCCAGTTGTCTGTTCTCTGTGTCCATTTGCTGCATGTTCTTCTTTTTGTCCTCTTCTGTTGTCAGCGGCATGGGAATCTGTTTCTTTGTGTTGTGTCATCTTGATGCGTCAACTCTCCGTGTGTGTGGTGCCACTCCTGGGCAGGCTGCACTTTCTTTCATGCTGGGCAGCTCTCCTAACAGGGTACACTGCTTGTGCGTGGGGCTGCGCTACGTGGGGGGCACCCGTGCATGGCATGGCACTCCTTGCATGCATCTGCACTGTGTGTGGGCCAGCTCCACACGGGTCAAGGAGGCCCGGGGTTTGAACCACGGAACTCCCATATTGTAGACGGACACTCTGTCCACTGGGCCAAGTCCACTTCCACATGCTTTTTTGATGATTAGATAATACCTCTTCCTCTGATGGCCTATGGACACATCCGGTCATCTTTCACTCCCTTTACTACATGTTCATCATGAATCTCCGGGTCTGTGGCCTTCTGCTGCTGGCCTCCTGGTTATTAAGTGTTTTGGTCTCCCTTCCACATGACTTAATGGTTTTGTGATTGACTTTTTGTACAGAGTTGGAAATGCCTGAATTATTTGGTGAACTTAATCAGGTAGTCCAGATTGCTTGCTTTGAATTATTCACCAGTAAACTGGCAATGTATTTAATATCTGGATTCCTGGGTGTTATTCCCTTTATTGAAATCCTTTTCTCTAAGATTTATCCTCCATTGTGAGAATTTCAACATTTTAGAGCAAGTATAAAGCATTTTCTACTTGTGGGTCTCACCCCTCAGTAGAGACTTTGTTTTATGGTACAGGTCTTGGAGTGTACCTTATTTCTGCTGTTACCCAAAATTCAAGGGCAAATGCGATAGCTTCAGTGATGTATGTGGTGGTCACTCCCATACTGTACCCCTTAACCTACATTCTCAGAAAAAAGAACTTAAAGAAGGTCTTAAAAAAGCTAAGAAACATTCTCTGTATAAAAGGATTCTTTGTCTCAAGTTTAGAAAAATGTTCATGATTAACAGAGGGCAAAAACTGGGAGATCTAAATCAACATACTTTTCATGTGTATAAAAAGACAATCTGCTATTTGACAAAATTTCAGAATGGTATTTCTTTAACTTTCATATATCAAGTGCACCTGTTTCTTCTGTATTATTTTACATCATATCATTTCACTTATTGTAGAGCCTGGAATCAGTATAGAAGGCAGAAACTGCTGCCTGTGTTTTTGAGCAGTAAAATATTTCATACAGGTAATTTTGTAAAGATAAAATTTTAGCAGATGCTCCAATGAGCTCCTTTATCCTGCACATTCCAAATCATATGTTAAGTGAGGTTGTTATTGACATCACAATTCTTGATTCTTTAAACAGTGATGGACTTAAAATTTCTATTATTCTTCCAGTGACATAAGGTTCCGCTTTAAGATTATTTTCCTAGATAAGGTCATTTATGGAAATCCCTTGGCACTTCCTAAATAATAGTCCTCATTTACAGATTATGAAAAATGTGTGTTTTCCACATTGCCAACTAGGACTTTTTCAACTATTAAACCCAGATGGTAGGACACAATTTCAGCTTTTTATGTAGACCTACTTTGTTCTGTATGCGGAAGACTAAGGTGAATGCTTCATTCATTACCTGATCCAAGAAACACCCATACAACTGAGAAATCAGAATGCCATTTTAGGATTTAGGATTGCTCTGAGCTAATGGCCATTTGTGGGAAAAAATTGTTTCATTTTTTTTTTCCTTCACATTCTTTGTGGATGCTATGAATTCATTCTTATTTTGTATTTTAGTAACCCATGTGTTAAGACAGTGTTTGAGGAATACACATCAGAACTGTAATTTCAGGGTATGACATTTATCCATGAAGTGTTATAAAATTTCTTTGTTTTGATTGCACCATAATCGGAAAATTAAAAATCTTCAACATTGTCATGTTGTTCTAGAAATTTCTCCCTTGCAAGTAAAAGCCCCGCATTCTTCTGCATTCCTTGAATTATTATTCCTAGCAAAATCATTTATCACAAAAACCAGTCAATTTCCTCAAAATCTTTCCTAGGCAGTCTTTAGAGGTTACTGCAAACAATATATTGTGAATCATTTTTTTCAAGTTATACATACACTAGTGAGGTACCTTTATCAACTGGAAATGATGACATTGATGTCCTCAGTTCCAACAATTTGGGAATCCCATCAATTCCTAGATTTCTATCCTGCAGGATTGTGCTTTTATAATGAATACCTTACCTGCATGGCTTATATTCTTTAAGTAAAAATCACTTCCCATAAAAATACTCTGTTAATTTTGAGAAAAAAAGAAAACAAAACAGCAAGCAGGCCCACTCATCTTATTGAAGAAACTAGATTTATGTCTTTCAAGTAAGGGAAGTACAGAAAAAACAAGCCAGCTAAGATGTTGATACTTCTGTTGTCATCAATAACATTCTATATTCTAGAAGACTCCACTGAACTTATTGGCCCAATAAATGTGCCCACATTCTTCAACCATATATAGGAAACCCTTGCCATAACCATTGGTTAAAAAGGCTCTACAACAGTTAGTCCACATCCTCTGGCGGACGGCAATATAAGCCTTCTAGAAAGGCATAGGGTGGATTATGAAGAGCCAGCCCACCCTACAATTTCACATTATATCTTGTAGACCTGACTGTAGATGTCAAACTTATTTATACTTTCAGTGTAATTAAGGAGAGAGCATGAATTTATTTTTTTTAAATGCCCGTACAACCTTCTTTGTTTCCTTTATAATATAACTAGCAGGTGCATTGGTTCTTTTTTTTTGTTTTTGTTTTCTGTTTGTTGTTTCAGGAGGCACCAGGATCAAACCCAGGACCTCCCATGTGGGAGGTCAATGCTGGATTACAAGTATTGGATAAGAAGGTCCTGGATTTTATCTTCTAGTGTCTTTCCTATATACACACATTTCCATTTCCCCTCACTTCCACTTCACCCTTCTCAGAAGAATTGGTAGCCCTCATATAGCCCAGAGATACATCATCCCAACTGTGGTTACATATATGTTCCATTTTCTGGGGTTTCCAGAATGAATACACATTTTTTTTAAATTTCTCTAATCAAGGAAGAAACAGCAAGTGGAACAAAATAATCACTAAAATTTACCAAAGAAGTACTGTTTTGCTATAGGTAGGACATATCACATGAGGGAATGGTTTATAGGCAGAAACTGCAGGCACACAGAGAAAGCATCAGATGTAGGGAAAGCCCACAAATGTAAATGTGATTTATATTCTAATTTCTCTTTCAGAGTTGGTGGGCCTTTAGTTTCCAGTTCCACTGAATGGATAATTAAATTTTAATTATAGCACTTTTCATCCTAAGGCTTCTATTTCATTCATTATTGAAATATGCTTATGCCATTTTATATATTTACAAGATTCTTTTTAATTTTCTAAAACTCATTAAAAAGTGTTGTTTCATATTTTTTTAACAGCTGTGATCCACTGTATGCTTTTCCTCTGACTCTTAGTGATGGTAACTGGTTTTCTTATTTTTTACATTGATTTTTAAATTGTGTTCTGTTTCGTTTGTGGTAGACATATTTGCGTGAATATATGCAGGCATCAATGGAAAAGAGAAGACTTACACTTGATTTTATCTTACAATTAACATGTGAAAACAATTTAATGTTAAGTTGTGCACTTGGATTGTTTAAGGCCACATAAGTGCTATGGTTTCAGGCTGCACACTGGCTTCTCATTCAGTGGGCTTTCCTATGTGTAGCACCAAGATTATGTCAAGTGTGTCTCTTGATACCCATATTTGATTCATGTGTTTATACATTGTTAATCTTTACAGGGCAACTGTGTTTCCAAGGATCCTGATTTTATACAGGAATCTCTTACCAGAGATTTCACTTAGGTTGAGTTTGGACTTCTTTTGCAGATGAAACCTATTCACTAATAGAAAATTTCAATTTCTTCAGTTGATGACAATCTCAGAAATCTGCAGCTGGCATTTGAATCGCATGATCCCATCAAGCATCATTTTATTATTTAATTTGTGACTAAATTAAGCCAGATTAGGGATAGATTCAGGGAAATTTTTAGGTGCGAAACCCTTATATTTTAAAAATTACAAATCAATAGTCTAACGGTGGTGTTTTGGGAAATAGGAAAAGAAGGACAAACTGAACCTAAAATTAGTAGAATGACGATCTCAGTGAAGAGAAATGAAATAAATTATAGAAAAAATTGAGAGTACCAATGCAATTGGTTTTTGGAAAAGATCAATAAAATTGTAAAAGTTTATTTTGATTGAAAAATTAAAATCAGTGGATTCAAATTACAAAAATAAAAGGATGTTGGAGATGCTTAATCCCTGATATTAAAGGGATTATAAAAGAATATTATGAGCAATTGTCTGCTAACAATCTAGACAATCTAGAGAATATATCAACCTTTAGAAACATGAAATTTACCTAAGATGACTAAAAAGAAATAGATCTCAATGAACCAATAAACCTGTAATAAGCAAAGAAATTTAATTTGTTACAAAACCCCCCAAAAATAGAAATCTAAGGTCATATAGCTTCCATAATGAAGCCTATGAAATATTCAAAGAAGAGTTAATTAAAGCAATTTTTAAAATTTCTGCCAAAGTGAAGCCAGAGTATCTCACCCAAACTCATTCTATGAGGCTAGAGTTGTTGTGATATTAAAGCTAACATAAAGATATATCAAGGAAAGAAAATCAAAGAGCAATTTCCCTTAAAAAATATAGATGCAAAAACCCTCAACAAACACTAGCATCTCAAATCCAACAAAATATTAAAAGAAGTACCCACCTTGAACAAGGGTAATTATCTCAGGAGGCAAGTGTGTTGCACATAAGAACAGAGTATTAATAATACAACACCTTACCACAATGCATGAGAAAATCCCATGAAAATCTCAATTGATGCAGATAATTTTTTTTTGCTTCCAGATGAATTTATTCTGTCTATTACAGAACCATAGAGAATGAGTTTGTATAGCATCCACTGAATATACAACTAACGCTTAATAACAGCAGAAATATATTTTGATAAGACAAGGTACATAAACCAGCCATCATCAAAGAGCCATATCCATCAATGTAAGAATATTTAGTAAATGCTAATACAATAACATGATGCAGATAATTTGAGTGAAAAATTCCACCAACTTTTCATGATAAAAACGCTCTGAAAAATAAGAATTGTAACTTCTTTAACATGAAACAAATTTAACAGAATCCAACAAATACTGTTGCTATAAGTCAACATGTGTGGATTTTTGCATGGACATAAGTTTTCATATCATGCACATGTACACCTGAGGGCACAATAGTTTTATGTTAAGAATATGTTTAGTTAAAAATAAACAACTGCTAAACTATCCTCTGTGTTTATCATTTTGAGTTCCCACTAGCCAATAAATGAGAGTCAGATTTCTCCATATTCTCACAATTTGTAGTGACAGTTTTTAAGTTTGTATCTAATCTAATAAACATGTGATGATATATCATTCATGTTTTAATTTGCAATTCCCTAATCACAAAAGATGTTGAGCTTCTTTTTGTATGCTTATTTGCAAAGTGTAGTTTGGGATTCTGTTCAGATCTTTGCCCATTTTGAAATTAAGCATTTGCTTTCTTAGTTTGGGATTTTAAGAGTAATTTTTATATTTGGATACAAATCATTTACTAGATGTGTTTTGTAAATAATTTTTCTGAATCTCTTGATTTTCTTTTCAATCCCTTATAAATGTCTTTCACAGAGTAGAAGTTTTACATTTGAATAAAGACTAAATTAAACATTTTGTTCTCTCATGGATCATGTTTTGAGGGCTATATCTAAAAATTCATTACCATACCAAGAGTCTCCAGATTTTCTTTGTGATTTTTCTAGAAGATTTTCAGTGCCTTTTACTTTTAGGTGGTATGATTTATTTTGATTTAATTTTTGTTTAATATATACAATCTGTGCCTAATTGCTTTTTTTTTTGGCATGAGCACATCCTATTGTACCAGCACCATTTGTTGTGAAGACCATACTTTTTGCATTGAGTTTCATGTGTCATCTGTGAAACATCAGTTAAACACATTCATGCTGACATACTGGTCCATTTCATCAATAAGATACTGTTTAATTTTTGTGCTTTCATATTAAGTGTTGAATCAGATATTATGGTTCCTACAACTTTGTTCTTCTTCTATGACTTTCTTTTCCATAGACACCTTAGATTTAATTTGACAATGTCCAGAAAATGACTTCCTGACATTTAGTATGCAGTTGAGTTGAACGTATGGATTATAAAAGAAAGAAATGTCATCTTAACAAATTCATGTCATGCAATGCATGAAGTTATTATACACTTATTTATTTATTTATTCATTTTTTTAACTTTTATTTAGTAGCCTCTATGACTCAAAATCTCCTGTTTCCATCATTTTCAAGTGGACAATTTGGTGATATCAAATACTGTGATACATCACCTATAAATTCTATCTCAATTTTTTTTTCTTTTTATCACATAGCATAAAATGTCTGGTCATAAGTTTTGTTGATTAAAATAAAGTCTGAGATAATTTGTAGTGGGAAATATTTTCTTGGAAAATTGTGTTCCATTATGTAATAAGAGGTCTTATTTGTAGTAGGACATATTAACTTGGCAAATTGTGTTCCATTATGTAATAAGGTATCTAGTCAGCAACATCTTCAGGTAGAAGCAGGAACATTTGTTTTTCCTGACATGTTCAGATATAGGTCACTAGATCTAAACCAAATCAGTAAAATAATTAAGTTATTGTGTTCACAATACAAACTATAGCATTTAATAGAATCTCCTTATCTTTGCTTATGGATAAACTTGCATTGATCTGTTAATTTTTCAGCAATGTCTTCATCTATATGGAAACAGACAATCAAATATATATTTCAGAATTTATCCTCCTGGGCCTCTCAGAAGATCGAGAACTGCAGTCCCAGTTCTTTGGGATGTTCCTGTCCATGAACCTGGTCATCTTCATGGGGAACTTGCTCATCTTCTTGATCGTGCTCTCAGATTCCCACCTCCAAATGCCTTGTACCTGTTTTTCAAACCATCTTTTAAAGTCATCACTTTCATCTCTACCACTGTCCTAAACAATCTGCTAAACATCCAGACAGAATGAAAAATCATGACTTTTGAAAATTGCCTCAACCAGATGTTTTTCTTTTACATTATTTTCGGACAACAAATAATTCTCTTTTGATGGTGATGACCTATGTCTGTCTCATGTCCATCTCTCGCCCCATGCATTACTTGGTTTTCATGAATCTCTGGATCTGTGACCTCCAGCTGATGGCATCCATGTTATTTCATGTTTTATTCTAATTTGTAAAATGCTTAATGGTTTTGAGGTTGTCTTTTTGTACAGAGTTTGAAACGCACCGTTTTCTCTTTGAACTTAATCAGGTGGTGCAACGTGCTGGTTCTTACACCTTCCTCAGTGACCTAGTGATGCCTGCTGCAACTGTGCCGGTGGCTGTTATTCCACTTATGGTATTCTTTTCTCTAACTCTAAGATTGCCTCATCCATTTTGAGAATTTCATCATCTGGGGGCAAGTATAAAGCATTTTCTACTTGTGGGTGTCACCCCTCAGTATTTTATTGTTTCTTAGTACAGGTGTGGGAGTATATCTTAGTTCCTCTGCCATGCAAAACTCTAGGGCAAATGACATAGCCTCGGTGAGGTCACTTCAAGGCTGAATCTCTCTATTTGGAGTCTTAGAAACAAGGTCCTGAAGTAGGCCTTAAATATACTCTTCTTTTGAGAAGTGTATTTTTCTTCCATGATTATTTATTTATTGAGTCGCATTATTCACAATTGGCAAAAGATGGAAACAACATATTTCATTCAAACAGTGAATGGATAAGAAAAATGTGGTCTATACATTTTGGAATATTATGCTGCAGAAAGAATAAATGATATTGGGACACATGATAATACGGATGAATCTTGAAGACATTATGCTAAGTGAAGGAAGGCAGGCACAAAAGGACAAATATTATATGATGTCATTTATATGAACTAAATAAGAAGAATAAACACATGGATTCAAAACCTAGAATACAAGGTATTAGGAGATAACAGAAGGGTTGAGAATGTGTACTGATTCTTAATGTATGTAGATGTTTTGTTTAATTTGACTGTAAAATATGAAAATGGATAAATTTGACAGTTACACATTATAGTGAGTAATGGTTGGATTATAAGTGGGAATGTGTTTGGAAAGGGTTGTCTAGGGATATAAATTTCAATTTAAAGAAAGCTAAAGAATAATCTAGGAACTGAATAAAACAGTGAACACAGAGGTAGATGAGGATGGTGGTTGATAGTACAAATTCAAGTTTGTCCTGTGAGTAAGAGCATGGACACATCACTATTGCAGTGCAGTGGGAATGTGGAGGAGCAAGGGGAAAATACAATTGAAATGAACTATGTCCTGTGGTTAACAGCAATATTGCAATACTCAGGCATCTATGCCAAAGACATGCTGTGTTGCTAATGGAAGAGTATGTATGAAGTGTGCCAAATGTATTCTAAAGTCTATGGTTGGTGTTAATAGTCTGATGATCTTATCCTATAATCTGTAACAAATGTTCCACCATGGTATGGTGTGTTGGTCAAGGGGTCTTGTCTGGGAATACGTAATATGTGAATTATTTTTTGTAAGGTCACAACTTCTGTAATAAAAATATATTTAAAAAATAATACAGGACATTCTGATGTACCTCATGATCCCCCCCTTTTCTGCTCTCCCATATTAATAACAATCTACATGTGGATGGTATGGTGTGTTGGGGGAAAACCACACCAAATATAAGGAACACACTATCATTAGTACTTAAATTGAGACGATATTCTTTCATATCTTGTGATAAATGTTTCATAATTATACGAGGTGTAGGTGGTGGGTTGATGTACGTAAACTCTGTGTGATGTTTTGCAGGTTTGTTTTGTAAGTTCCACAACTTTACATGTACACTTATTGTTTATGTATGTTCATGTATGAATGATATACTTTAATAAAATTTAAAAAATGGTGCTTTTATAATTGATTATTTGTTGGAAGGAAAATCAAATTAGATTCCTATCTTAACTTCAGTTGCCGTACACTGAAATTTGAGGTAAGAATTAAAAGACTTTCATGCTAATGTGCTGGAGGTGCAGTTAATGTTGGGGTTTAAGATATATTTAGGGGATTTGAATCTCTGGACTGACAATGTGATAGCCAGGTCCTGAGCCTCAACAGACTCCAGCACCTACAATCTGATTTATTGGACTTACCACACTCAGCTAAGATGGAGTTGAAGAAGGACAATCACCACACCATGGAGCCTAGAGTGATTACAACTGAAAATGGGAGGATTGCATCCAGCATCCATGTGGAATCTGAGCCTCCTCTTGACATAGAGGTGCAATGGACACAACCAATCCAATGTCCACATAGAAGAGGTGGCATTGGATTGGGAAAAGTGGACATGGTGGACGATGGGTATGGGGAAAGGCAGGAAGAGATGAGAGGTGGAGGCGTCTTTGGGACATGGAGCTGCCCTGGATGGTGCCTCAGAGGTAATCACCGGACATTGTAAATCCTCACAGGGCCCACTGGATGGAATGGAGGAGAGTATGGGCCATGATGTGGACCATTGTCTATGAGGTGCAGAGGTGCCCAAAGATGTACTTACCAAATCCAATGGATGTGTCATGATGATGGGAACGAATGTTGTTGGGGGGGGGAGAGGTGGGGTGGGGGGGTGGGGTTGAATGGGACCTCACATATATATATTTTTTTAATGTAATATTATTACAAAGTCAATAAAAAAAAGAATTAAAATAGCTAAGACTTATAGAGGAAAGTGTAGCTTAAATCTCTGAGCATAAATGGAGATGAAAGTAAAAGAAAGGGATACATTTGATCACATAAATGATGGAGATAAGCCCATGAAGACCTGAATGTAAAAACATTATAAAGAAAATACTCCATAAATGGAAAGACAAGGAAAATATTCAGAATATATTCTATATTCATAATGTAACAATGTACATTTGAAAAATGTAAGAAATATGCCTAATATAAAGTATGGAGTATAATTAGCTCAATTTTAATATTCTTTGATCAATTGTAACAAAGGTTCCACAGTAAATTAAAGTGTCAACCACAGGGTGGTACACGGAAATGCTTTATTTTTTAAATGATATTTCTGTAAGTCTATATCTTTGCGAACTGAAAAATTAAAAGGTTGTAAAGAATAAAATGTGCTGAAAAGTTAAAGAATCAAAGGTTGTGAACCAATGATTCAGAACAAATCTATAAATAACTTAACCTAAAAATATGCTCAGCTTCATTAACAATCAATGGAAGTGAAATTAAAATATCCTGGAAATCTAATTCCTCAATAATTACTTTGACAAATATATTACAAATGCTCAGAGGTGGTGAAGATATGTCAAAATAAGAAAACTGCTAATTTCCAATAGAAAGTGACTTGTCCAATATGAGCCTTACTCTTTTGTATGGTTTTTGGGTTGCATCCACCAGAGACCAAGCTGTCCTTTTTGGGGAGCTTCTGTCCAGAAGTAGAAGTTTAAATTAAGACAACTCCTTGACTCTTTGAGGTTTAACTATTACTACTATCATGTTCTATGTTCTACTAGTGTAAGGCAAGATGATGCCTAAGGGAGTGTCCTCACATTAGACAGGCTTGGCTTGAATTCTTCCACTGCCTCTTCATTATCTTGGTGACATTTGTGCTAGATACCTGATTTCTGAATGTCCTTAATTCCTCAACTGTAACAAAGGAGAAATGATACTAACCACATCAAAGTTACAAAAAATTAAATGAGAAATAAGTATAAAAAGCTTATACAATGTTAACAATAGGCTATGTTCTCATTTTTCACCAATGATTTTGAAGTAATTTTCCAGGTGATAGGCTTTCGCTATTTCAATAAATTCGTATTTTTCAGGTCCAGACACCACTGTGTACTTATCCTGCAGTCCATCCATCCTTCCATTCAACAAATACTATCTCAACATGTATGCCATACCAAGATAATTAGTAGACATTGCAGCTACAAAGATTGATGATATATAGACTTCAAAAAGGAAATATATAATGGGATGAGTAGTAAAATTCAGCGAATTAGATATGACTGAAGCAAAATGACCCAGATGAAGAAGGGGGAATCTTGGAATTGATTTCATTCTTATAACTTCAGAATGCATCTTTGTAAATGAGTTTTCAAAAAGGCATACATCTTATCAATTCAGAGGATAAATATAAAACGCATACTCAGAAATTTATGTAAATACATTGGAATGAATTTAAAAGGAAAATTCTTTTGGAAACCATATAAATGATAAGGGTTTAATATCCAGATTAGACACAAAACTCTTAGAACTCAAAAAAGACAAATGATACCATTTTAAAATGGGTGGAGGACTCGAATAAATATTTCTCCAAAGAAGGTAGACAAATGGCCAAGAGGCACATGAAAAGATCTCAACATCAGTAGTCATTAAGGATGAAATACTGATACATGCTAGAAAGTAGATGAACCCTGGGCACACTATGTTAAGTGAAGGAAGCCAGGCACAAAAGACCAGATATTATATTATTCTTTTAATATAAAGTATTCCAAATGAACAAATCCATGGAGTCAAAAGGCAGACTGGTAGTTATCAGGTCTGTGGAGGAGGGAATGGGGATTGAATGCTTAATAGGTCTAGGGTTTCCTTTTAGGATGATAAATAATATTTTCGAACTATATAAACGATGTAGTTGAACAACATTGTGAACGTCCTAAAAATCATTGAATTGTTCATTTAAAAATGGGTTCTTTTATGTTATGTGTATTTTACCACAATAACATTGCTTGGAAATAAAAGGGAATGAAGATCTGATACATTTTCCTGTATGGGTAAACCTCGAAGACATCATACTGGCTCAAATAATGCAGACACAAAAGAGAAATGTTGTATGATTCCGTTGATGTGAAATGCTTAGAGGAAGCAAATTCATAGAGAAAAAAAATAGTATAGTAGAGTATACTAAGAAACTGAGGCAAGGGGAATGGAAAATTATTGCTGGAAAGTTTTATACTTGCTCCCAACTCAGGTGGTTGCAGACACCGCAGCTGCTCAAGAGGTACTGAGGGAGGAGGCGGCCACATGCCTCTGTGCAGAGATGTCTGAGCCAGGGGAGCGCCACGACAGCAAGGCAGGTCCTCGAAGGAAGCAGGGCGGCCTGGGCTTCGGCCTCCTTCTGGGTTCCAGGGAATCTCACCAGTGGAGAGTGTGGAAGCAGCAGCAAGAAAAGCAGAGGCTGGTCCTGTCCCTTAGCCTGAACCCAGGACAGCAGGCAAACCTGTTGGATGGAGGAGAGTCAGTACCCAAGAATGGAATTCTCTTCACCATGCTTTGGAGACTGTTCAGTCACTGCAAGCACAAAGCTCACATCGTTGGTTTGGACGGTGCAGGGAAAACTACCCTCATTATCAGTTTTCTAGGAATGACGTTGTGCATACATCCCCTACAATAGGAAGTGGAAGAGAGTGTCGTTAATAATACATGTTTCCTAACGTGGCATATTGGTCGCCAACAATCTCTTCAATTTTCCTGGAATTTGTACTGTGCTAACAGTTTGTAATAGGTTTGTGTACAGCATAGAGAAAGGATTTCTGTATCTAGAGAAGAACTGCATAACATGTTAGAACATGAAGGCAAAGGAAAGGCTGGTTTGCTGACATTTGTTAATAAATAAGATGTTAAAGCATGTATGACTGTAGCAAAAATCTCCCAGGTTTTGAAACTTAATTCTATTAAACGTCACTAATGTTATATCCAGGCATGCTCTGCTCTGACCAGCGAGGCATTGTGTTAAGGACTTGAATGGATGATGTCATGATGAGATGAAGGCTACTGACCTCTTCTCACAGACATTGTGTAAACAAAAGTGTGGACTTTACAAAAAACCTGCAAAAATGAGTGGTTTAGATAGGTTTATAATGAACTAATATAAAGTTTTCAGTAAGAGGAAAAAGTAAGACCATTTATTTGAAAAGAGATGAAATCTCAACTTCTGATTTGCGTTTTCTTAGTTCCTTTCAAATTAAGGTCTTAAGTCTGTGACTGACATTTTTCTCCTACTGAACCCTCACAAGACATTGTTGATTTAGCCTGTGGTAGTATGATGAGGGGGCGACACTGTTCACATGAAGAGACTTATCAGCAGGGTAAATCTATCATTCCCTAGTTGAATGTTCTGGTTTTGTTCTACGTTAAAATACAAATCAGCACAGATATTTCGTTTCCAATTTTTTAAAGTTTAAATATTATGAAAAATATTTCACCTAAGATTGTGCATGTATTGAATATATATATCAAATTCAAATTAATGGCTTTGATTTATATTCTATAGGTAAGTGAATAGTAACACAAGAATTAGTAATATTCATAGCTGTAACCATATGAGATGAGTGTACTGGTGATAACTGTCATTTTATACTTTTCCCCTTAGGCTCACTGTATCATAATAACCAACTCCCAAATAATTAAGCTGCTTTAAAAAAAAGACAAAAAGAGTAGGGAAGGAAAGAAAGAAGGAAGGAGGGTGGAATGTTAGGAAGAATTGATGGAAAAGGAAAAAATCATTACATTGTGTTAATATTTTTTGTTGATCAAATCACAGGGAAACTTGTACTATAACCTATAATATGTGTCAAATTTTTGGTTTAAGTATTACTAATGGGTAGAATTACACAGCAACTATCAGATCATTGCTCGTATAGGACCATATGCCATCTATATTACTGAATAAATTGTTAATCCAACAATCATTAAACCATTAAAAGTGATTAAAATGATCAAGTTTTTTTTTCAACATTAATTGAAAACTATTGCATGAAACATGTCATTTCAGGGAAGTAACAGAATTATGTGTGGGCATTTAAAATAAATATGAGATGAAAAGTAAAACATATTTTCCAAGCAATAAAAATAGTTTATTATTTTAGGAAATGTGGTGGTATCTTCAACCATATAACTATACTGTTTGGCAATTAGAAGATTCAAAAGCTTTTTGAATACATTTTAGAATTTGGTGTGAAAATTGATTGATGAGAACTTTCTTTCACTCAGTAGTACCTAGGCCCATCATACCTTTAACTGTGTTTGATTTTTTGGTGTCTGAAAGTTGAAGGTATTTCTGTCAAAACTGCAAACAAACTTTTCATAAATGTGTTAAAACATATTCCGCATACAATTATTTGAATATATTTTTGGCCTGAAAATCTGAAGCCTAATTCCAACTGACATGTTTTAGATAATTCAAGAAAAAGAAAACCTACTTTTAATACCAGAACTTTGGATTTCCTAAAGATTTTAGTGAGAAATGATAGAACATACATTAACAGTGGGAAAATTTTGGAAGTTCTTTTCAATGAAATATAATATAACTCCAAAAAAACTTTCAGATATTGTGTTTGAGGTGATGTAAACTCTAGGTAATTTATCTTGTTGACAGTGCAATACTGTAATTGCATTTTTACCAGTAAACTATAAAATGTAAATTTTTGAGTTGTATCTATGTTTTCTATAATAAAAAATTAAATATATATATCAGTTTTCTTTTCGGTCTTTACTGAAATAAACTGTACTTTATCTATTAATTAAATTATTTGAGCATACTTAAACTATATGGGAGAAACTAATTGAGACATTCAATATAAGGTATGTGGTATCTAAAAATCTCTCAATACAGTTCTCATAATCAGCAATTACTTTACAGATGAAGGACTACTTTACAGTTCTTAACTTGTGTTACAAACATAATATTCTTAATTGATTTTGAATAGCATTATCAATTAGAGGGTTTTAGCAACCATGATTTTATGTCAAATGAACACAGATCTTTACTTTCTTGAAGAGAATAGCAATTTTCTGATAGTAACTCTTAGGACGAACTGTGTACACACCACATGTCAGTGCTTTGGAAAGTCAAGAGCCCTAGGGCATGAGTCCCTCAGTGTTAATTTTGATCATTTTAAATTCAATGGTTGAGGAAAATTTCTACCAGTTTAGAAGTGTAGAAGAGAGGAGAGTTCTTGGAAGAGAATAAAACCTGGATTCCCCTGATTCCCCTGATCTGGTGTTTGGAGAACAGAGAATCAATAAGAAAAACATTCTCTCTGTCCAGTTCAGTGTCCCACAGGGAAATGATTATTCAAGTTTGGATCAACAAGAAGAACAGATGCCTAATGAACAAATATAGAGGAGCTGTAAATATCTCCTCTGCTGTATTCAGTTATCTTATGTACAGTCAGGCTGGATGGCATATGGATATTTCTTTTGCAGTCCCAATTCTGGTTTGGGGACTAATGCCTGACTCTCTTCTGCTGTCTTTATAGGGATACAGCCTCAGTCTCCTTAAACAACCACGCATGTGGACTTCTGCAGTAAGACCTTACCGATTCCATCCAGGTGAGTCAGAAAGCCCAGTAGGTCATGCAACAAAGAGCCAGGGTGGATGGACGTTGAGAGCTTTGACTTGCTTTCATCTGGGACCTACTCCAGATCTACTCCAGCCTGACCTAGAGTTAAATGATCATTGTACTAGTTCTTATGCCTGGTAAGTTAATTTTTTTTTTTTTTTACATTAAAAATGATTGACTACTTGAGTCAGTAATGCAGGGCACTTTACAGATGACTAAGAAATGGGAGTGGAAGTCCATTTAGAAGAGGGAAGAGCAGGGATAAAGAAGTTCCAGTAAGAGGGAAATATCTGTCCAAGGAGCTTTGCAGGTAAGTGGGAATAAGGGAAAGGGCTAGTAGCAGTGGCAGAATGTGTAGAGAATTGAGGCTATGCTTTTTTGTTTGTTTGTTTATTTGATTTTTTTTTACATATAAGATTAGGTTTTTTAAAATTCTTTTTTTAAACAATATTACATTCAAAAAATATGAAGTCACATTCAACCCCACCGCCCCCAACCCCCACTCCCCCCACAGCAACACTCTCTCCCATCATCATGACAAATCCATTGCACCTGTTAAGTACATCTCTGGGCATCGCTGCACCCCATAGTCAATGGTCCACATCATAGCCCACACTCTCCCACGTTTCATCCAGTGGGCCCCGGTGGGGATCTACAATGTCCCGTAATTGTCCTTGAAGCACCACCCAACACAACTCCAAGTCCCAAAAACTCCTCCCCATCTCATCTCTTCCTCCCATTACCCGCACCCAGCAGCCACCATGGCCACCCTTCCCACACCCATGCCACATTTTCTCTGTGGACCTTGGATTGGTTGTGTCCATTGCACATCTATGTCAAGAGGTATTTTCAAGCAAGTGTCTATTCATGGGAAATATCTAATCCAATGGAGGTATATATTTCTTTTCAATAGCATTTCATGCGGTATTATTCTCACATTGGATTGTCATGTAAAATAGTATTTTTATATAATGGGTGGAATGTATGTATTACCACTTTTACTCAGTAATATATATTTTTTAAGACCAGCTCTTTACTGCAAAATTATTCACAAATCTCACAGTGCACACCCTTTAATGCATTACAAAGCACTCCTCAGGACCAAAGGCCCACTCACTAGAATAGATTATTTCATAAAAGCACAATTGAAAAATAATGTGGGCTCCTGCCCACTCGGGGACCTGGAGCAATTATGGCTCTGTCCAAGCCGAGTTTGTGGCTTGGCTTGAATGCTGCTGTTGTGGGCTGGAGAGAAGGACCCATTTTTTGGTTTAAGAGGCTCTAGTATTCTGGTCCCAGACTTCCAGTATGGAGATGGAGAAGCTGTGTGACAGCCTTCTCCCCCTGCATCTCAGCAATTACTTTTATAGGGCAGGTTACATATGTTGTCCCTTGATCATTTACATCCCCCATTTCAAATTAGTTGTGCAACTCTGTACCTCTGTATATTAGGATGTATGTCCTTCTTATTTTTAAAGTAAACATTCAAACAAACATCTGCAGGTTGTTTCCCCTCAAATTTCCTCTTTGACATTTAGTTCTTCTATGCCTTTATAGACATATTTAGGGGAATGTGTGAATGTCTGTCATCATAACAAAAATATTCACCCCACTGTTTTTCAAACTTTGAAAGTTCTGCTTCCATCAAGTTAATAGGATCAATTTTTATGTGTATTATCACCTGTCTTTCTCATCCATTTTCCTCATTGTGCCTTTTGGCCTTTTGAGGTTAGAACTACTTCTGAAATCGCATCACCTTCTGCCATCATTTGGAAGGCATTTTACTTTCCATTGGACCACAGGTTGCCTTTATACTTTACATATCCTAGAGCAGTTTTCAGTCTACTCTTGCTGGGAAGGAACCAATGGAACTGAAATAAGGCTGTTGAATGGAGTCTGAGAGATGCAGAAAGATTGTGACATTTGAGAATCAGAAGAAAAATGCACCTCTGTCATCGCCAGTGATAGGCAAATCCTTACTAACAAGATGGAGTTATGCTGAGGTTTTCATGCACATTGATTACGTCTGATAAGAGTTTTCAGAGGATAGATGCCATAATGCCATACAGGTGAAAGTTTTAAAGTTCAATTATTACCAACTAATATAAATTGCATCTAAGATTCAAAATAAGGCATATCTGATTCCAAAACTGTGCACTTAATATAATTTTAAAAAGACAACAAATGCTTCATGTAAAAATTCCCAATATTTTTCTGCTACTAATATGTTTTCAATTGTGAAACATTTGTTTATTCCCATAGATCATTTTCCTGTTGAAGTGATCATTCTATTAATTGTTTTGTCATTGTAAAACGATATCACTGCCTTTTTCTTTTGGATGAATTTCTTTTTGTTCATTTTTTAGTTTTTCTGGGCTTCAAGAAGATATAATGAGACTTGGAATGACAGCAAAACCAATTTCTCATGTGATGCTTCAATTTCTCATGTGAAGATAATATCTTTCCCTTTACTTGACGGTCATTTAATTCCTTCCTCTCTTTTTACTCTGCACATTTTTTCTGTTTCTTTAAATAAAGGGAAAAAAGTGATCATAACAAAAGCTAGCACCATATTTAATGTGCACAGGAGGTTTGTCAGCTGGAATTTCAGAGCATCATTTCTAAAAATTTGGGGGATAGAAAAACTGGTGTTGTAAGCATGGATTGTACTTACTCCCGGGTGAGCAATGTGGCTGAGTGTGAGAAAAGCATGATGTTAACTCAGCCCAATGATGCTAAGGTGTGCATCATGCGTGTCTGTGTGATGTGTGTATTTGATGGGGTGTGACCATTCCTCAGAGCAGGGGTATCTGAGCTCGTATATAATACAGAGTCTGTATACGACTAGTTCCATCGCATTTCGTGGGACAGCATTGCAACCAAATTAATGAAGTGTGAGCAGTTCACCGTATGGATAAAGGACTCCCTGAATTTAAAGATTCAGCAGCAAAAAGGCTGACTTGTTCTTAAACTCCTCTGAATTCATCTCTCTTCTCTATCCTCTTAATCATGTCCCTGCCACACAGACCTCCTATTTCACTCTGAATATCTGAAACAAGTGTCTTTTAAGGTCTTTTCAGAGGAAGTTCTCTTCACTGGGCACAAACTTCCCCTAATGTCTTCATGGCATCTGCCTTTTCCCCCTTGAGGTGCTGCTTTAAATTTCATATCATACATGGGACTTTTCTGAGCAGCAAGTGAAAAATAACACCATAATTTCACTTTTTTTTTTGCCTGCTTTCTTTTCCTTAAAGCATGGGTAATCTTCTTATTTGTAAGATGATTATGTTTGAATTGCATATATTCTCTCTCTAAGAACAGAAGTTTGGGACTTTTCAATTACAGCATTGTGGACTCATTGCCACAACTCTACATGCCCCTTAGTTACAACTCAATATATATTTCACAAATGAATGAATTTCTCATGAAATCTGTAGTGAGCATGAATCCTTGGTAAAGAGACGAGTTTGGGGGAAGGAATTCCTAATCAGAAGAGACACTAGAAATACACTAAAGGGATAAGATCCATATAAATAATATAGATATTATATTTTTCGTTGAAATAGATGATGTAATATTTCTGTTTGGATAGTACTATCTGTTCTATAAAAACTACCCAAATTCTTTTCTATTTCTTCTTAGTCTCATCAACCACATGGGAACTGGAAATGAAACACAAATTTCAAAATTTCTTCTCCTGGGATTTTCAGAGGATCCAGAAGTGCAGCACCTCCTCTTTTGGCTGTTCCTGTCCATTTACCTGGTCACCATCTTTGGGAACCTGCTCATAATCCTGGTCATCATCACTGATTCTCACCTCCACACACCCATGTATTTCTTCCTCTCCAACCTGTCCCTTTGTGACATCGGTTTATCCTCCACCACTGTCCCAAAGATGCTGGTGAACATTCAGGTACAGAGCAGAGTCATAACCTACACAGGCTGCATCACCCAGATGTATTTTTTCATGATCTTTGCGGGCTTGGATGTCTTCCTCCTGGCCGTGATGGCCTATGACCGCTTTGTGGCCATCTGTCACCCCCTTCACTACACAGTCATCATGAACCCCCACATCTGTGTCCTGATGGTTTTTGGGTCCTGGGTCATGACTTTTATTCAATCCTGTTTACAGGGGTTAATGGTGTTACAGCTGTCTTTTTGCACACATGTAGAAATCCCCCACTTTTTCTGTGAACTTCGTCAGATGGTCCAACTTGCCTGTTCTGACACTTTTTTCAGCTACTTAGCAATGTATTTAATAGCTGGAGTGCTGGCTGGAGGTCCCCTTGGTTGGATCCTTTTCTCTTACGCTAAGATTGTTTCCTCCATACTTGCCATCTCATCAGCTCAGGGGAAGTATAAAGCATTTTCCACCTGTGCATCTCACCTCTCAGTGGTCTCCCTATTTTATTGTACCAGCATAGGGGTGTACCTAAGTTCTGCTGCTTCACATAACACACATTCAGTGGCATCAGCCTCAGTGATGTACACTGTGATCACTCCCATGCTGAACCCTTTCATCTACAGTCTGAGGAATAAAGTCATAAAGGGGGCTCTGAAAAAATGCTTTGGAGGAAAGTCTGCAAAGTGTCATTTGTTCTGTGGTGGCTGAAAAGCTGTTTTAGCAACTTTCAAACCTGTAGAACTAGAAGTCTGCTTTCTTTAGATAGATCATAGATGTAAACCTGCCAAGAGTCCAGATGACCTCAAATATGATGAAGTAAAAATTTCAGTCAAACAGTGTATTATGAGATCAACTTTAAATTTTTGATGACGAGAAATTTCTCCTTGACATTGCTAGCTTCATGTCCATGTTGAAGTTTAGTTACTGGTGTAGAGGAATGTGTTGCAATTTCTATATTATTTTATTATATCACCTTTCTGTTTTGATTAAATACTTCCAGGGCAACTGATGAATATAACTCTTTGCTCCCTCTGAAAACAATATCTGCCCTTGTTCAAAATTACATCATTAATTTTAAAGAGCAGGCATTTGTCAATCTAGTGATTTCCTTTAATATCATTATTTTTACCTCTTTTTTGTTCAGTGCTTTCTTATATATATTTGTTCGTATATGAATATAAAGAAGAGTTTAAAAATCTGCCTAATAATCCCTCTTGGAATCGAGGGTTCTCATTCAAAGCCATAATTTTTTACTCCACGAACACCCATGTCCTTTCACATACTGCTGGTTACCAGATGGCTAACATTAATGTAGTTTCCTTTTAATATAGTTATCTGCAATTAACTTGAATTCCAAGGTTATCATGAATGCTGTATTTATTTTTTTTTCTCTTTATTTTTTAAATGTTACATTAAAAAATATAAGAGGCCCCCATATACCCCCCATCCCCATCACCCCACTCTTCCCACATCAATAACCTCTTCATCATTGTGGGACATTCATTTCATTTAGTGAATACATTTTGGAGCACTGCTGTTCCACATGGATCATGGTTTACACTGTAGTATGCAATTCCAAAAAAAAATCAGCATGGCATTCTTTAATGAACTAGAAAAACTAACCAGGAAATTTATTTGGAAAGGGGAGAGGCCCTGAATAACAAAAACATATTTATAAAGAAAAATGAATTTGAAGGAATCACACTACCTGACTTCAAACATACTACAAAGCCACAGTAGTGAAAGCACCATGGTATTGGCACAAGGATAGACTTCCTGTCCAATGGAACCAAACTGAGAGTTCTGATACAGACCCTCATATACACAGTCACCTGACAGTCAACAATGCCACCAAACCCACTCAACTGGGAGAGAATGGCCTCTTCAACAAATGGTGCCTGAAGAACTGGATATCCATATGTAAAAGAATGAAAGACGATTATCAACTCACACCTTATACAAAAATAAACTCAAGATGGATCTAAGACCTAAATATAAGAGCCAAGACCATAAAGACCTTGAAAAGCAATATAGGGAAGCCTCTGTAATAGGATCCTATTACAGGAACTGTTAATAGGAAATGGCTTATAGAAATTCACACCAAAAGCACGAGCAGCAAATGAACACACAGATGAATTGGCCTTCCTCAAAATTAAAGCTATTTACACCTCAAAGGAGTGTGTCATGAAAGTGAAAAGAGAGCCTACACAATGGGAGAAAATATTTGGTAACCATATACCTGATAGGAGATTTTTATCCTGCATATATAAAGAATTCCTCTCTCTCCACACCAATGCCACATTTTCTTCGATTACTAATCACAATAGTTCATGAATAGAATATCAGTAAGTCCACTCTAATCCATACTCTATTTCTCCATCCTGTGGACTTTAGAATGGTTGTGTCCACTCCACATCTTTATCAAGAGGGGGCTTAGATTCCACATGGATGCTGGATGCAATTCTCCTGCTTTCAGTTGTAGGCACTCTTGGCTCCCTGGTGTGGTTGTTGACCTTCTTCACCTCCATGTTACCTGAGTGGGGTAAGTCCAATAAACCAGAGTATAGGAGTTGCAAGTCGGTTGAGGCTCAGGGCCTGGCTATCAAATGGTCAGTCCAGAGATTCAGTATACATTAAACCCCAACACCAACTACAGCTCCTGTAAAAGTAAAAGAAGAGACTTGTGGACAAAGATCACATCTAAGTTCAGCTCCATCACACAGAAACAAAAACACCAAGTAGGGCCAACTGAAATGGCACTGAACTCCTTCTGCCATGACCATAGGACCTGTGTGTCTCTGCAGCCCTCAGGAGAACCAACGCATGGGGTTGTATTCACTTTATCTGTCTCTGGGACTCTGTTCAGAGAGGGCAACCCCTCTGATAACCTCCCAGCTCTTTTGGGGGGTAGGGAGTGGGAGGAGGAGATGAGATGTGGGGGCATTTTTGGAACTTGGAGTTGTCCTTGGTGGTGCTGCAGGGACAGTTGCCAGACATTGTTTGTCCTCCCATGGCCCTCTGGGTGGAATGTGGGAGAGTGTGGGCTATGATGTGGACCATTGACCATGAGGTGCGGTGATGCTCAGAGATGTGTTCACCAGGTGAGATTAGTGTCTCCTGATGATGGAGGGGATTGTTGTCGTGGGGAGTGGGGGCATATGGGGACCTCATATTTTGTGAATGTAATATTAAAAAAAAATAAAGACAAAAAATATAATAAAAAAAGAATTCCTATATCTCATAAATAAAAAGACAAACAACCCATTTCAAAAAAAGGGAGAGAGATTTGAACAGATGCTTCTCCAAAGAAGAAAAAAAAATGACTAAAAAGAACGTGAAAAAATGCTCAAAATCACCAGCTATTAGGGAAATACAAATCAAAACTACAATGAGATATCATTTTATTCCCATGAGACTGGCAGCTATCAAAAAATCAGGAGATTTCAAGTGCTGGAGAGGATGTGGAGGAATGGGAACATTTATCCACTGCAGGTAGAAATGCAGAAGGATCCAGCCATAGTGGAGGACAGTTTGGCAGTTTCTCAAAAAACTAAGTATAGATTTGCCATATGACCTAGCAATTTGACTGCTGGGTATATACCCAGTAGAACTGAAAACAAGGACACAAACTGAAATATGCCCACCAGTGTTCATAGCAGCACTATTCACTATTGCCAAAAGTTGGAATCAACCAAAATGCCCATCAGCAGATGAGTGGATAAATAAAATATGGTATAGACATACAATGGAATACTATTCAGCTATAAGAACAAATACAGTACGAACATATGTGATAACTTGGATGAATCTTGAGGACCTTAGGTTGAGTTAAGCAAGCCAAGCATTGAAGGTTAAATACTATATGACCTCTCTGATATTAAGTAAGTAAAATAAGCTGTCTCAGAGAGCTAGAGACTGAATGACAAGCTTAAAGGAAGTTGGGGGGGAGGAAGGTTGCAAGCTGACACCTAAATGGGTGAAATCTATGATAAACTAGAGTTAAGTATTTGTACAGGAAAGGGATAAAGTGGGGCGTAGGAATACATTTTGTGGAATTTTCTGAGCTGAGGGGGGCTAGGGATGGGAGGATAGTTCAGATGGCCCAAGAATTTGGGGAAGGGTGGGGGGAACATTTGGACATAAGAGATTGTCAAGTATGTGGTTTAAACTATAATATTGAGAAATTTCTTTAGAAAATATAATAATGAAGGTTACCTGTTTAATATGCTTAAGTAGGGGCATCTGATACATGGCAGGCTTCTAGGGAGTGTGTGAGTGCTCATTTGGTCATAGTGGGTTATATCATCAGGTGGAGAACCAAAATATGATAATGCTGTATTTAAATAGCTGCAGGAATGCTGAAAACGAGGATCAGTGATCATTCTGAATGACCCGGTTTTGTTTTCATTTATTATTGTATCAATCAGCTCTTGATATACAACAAGCCATCGGATAAGTGGATGGTTTAAGATAATGCTTTTACATTGTATGGCTGCCAAGTGATCGTTGCAGGAACCTCCTGAGTATGTCATCAGTTTTATGCCAGCCGGGGTGGCTCTGATGGCCTTGTCTGGGTTCTCTTTCATGCTGGGTTCTTACCTGGCCCTATGGAAGTCCAATTGGTCTCAACTGAGTCTCTCATTTTTGATGTACATGCTCTTTCATCCTCTAGCAAGCCAGCTGAAGAATTATTCATGTGACAGATTCAGTGCTCCAAATAAAGAAGCAGAATCATGCCAAGGCCTCTGGAGCCACTTCCCTTTCAGCATATACTCTTGACCAAAGGAAACAGAATGCTTTAAATACTTTCCGGAAACAAAGTTAGTTGAAGAGCTCCACAGAGTCACACTGAAATGAGAAGGAGTCTGACAAATGTGGTATTTTATTTTGCCAAGTGACTATGATAGAAACCTCAGGCTTGTTGTCAAAAACAATAAGAATTTTTCCTCCTTAACTTCAAATCTAGAAGTCCAAAATCAAGGTCTCTGCAGGAAGGGCTTCCTCCCAGACACTGTAGCAACAATCCATAGGGCTGCCTCGTGTGCATCTCTGCCTCTTTCACATGACCATCTGCCTCGTCTCTGGTTTCTTCTTACTTCTGACTTCAGTTGACTCTTTTTTTCCTTTGCTTATGAAGAACCCAAAATTATGGTTTAAAGTCCACCATGACTTAATTTGGCCTCATGTATGTAGAGTCTGTGTAGACCATATTCTTAAATGAGACCCTACATAAAATAATTATAACAGCTTCAAGGGTCCTATTTGAAAGTGATTTCATGTACAGAGTACTGGAGGTTAGGAGATTAACTTATCCTTTGTGGGGGACATGATTCACTCCCAAAAATGTAGAAAATTTGTGCCATCACTGCAATCATATTGATGTACTTGTTTGTATACCAAATGTTGGGTCTGAGGCCACCTGTTAGAGTGAGAACCATTTGCAAAAGAAGGCAGGCAGAGCTGTGGGCAGTTTATGCACATTGAGTTTACTTCATGCTCTTCCTCTGATCTCTCTTCTGCTCCTGCTCCTTTAAGCTATCTTTGTTCTCTCCACTCTTCTGTCTACATGGAAACTGTTTTTATGTCACTACTAGGAGAACATATGATTGTCTCTTACAGTGGTATACCTTAAGTGTCTGGCATCTTAGGATTTCATAACCACAGGGCTGCAACCCTGACCCAAATGCCACTACAACAATATAATACACAACAAAACATAATTGAGGAAATTACAAAACTAAGGCTAATTAACACAGCCCATTTCCAAATGGATACCAGATGTTCCCACAAATACACAGTTTATTGATTACAGTACAATGGCAAAGAAACCAGCGGTCCATCCTGCTATTCTCTGGGAATTATTGGCATGTTGTTCAAAGCACTGGGTTACTATCTCCCTTAAGGTTACATGTTCAGCTGTAAACCTCCCCCCACCCCCAGTATAGATATCTTGGCCCACTGGGCAATGGGTATTGTCCATATCTCTGAGTGGTGATCTGCTTGTCTTCATATTGTATCCCACTCTGCTGTGGATTGGTCAGTTGTCAGAAGACATGTCTAGGTATCCTCAGTCACAATGGCAATTGTCCATGGAAGGCCTGCTCCCTCTCTTGACAGGTCAGTGAATGCTCAGTGCTGGGTTATGTTGTGAACATGGCATAGATATGAGTCTACAACAGTACGGTATTGGCTGCTGTCAACCTGGGACAGAATCGTGGCAGGCTCTGGTGGCTGCTGTGGTCTGGATTTCCATACCTTGTCTCCCCAAACTAAACCTGATCACAAAGGGGAGAGCTCCACTGGGAGCAATAGTATGGGCCACATTTTCAAGTAAAAAGTTCCCCTCAGAAGGGTTCCCCCTGAGTTTTCAGGCAGTGCCACTCATACTTCAGATGATCATTTAGAAACCCATGGTGTCATCATCAATCCCCTCTTCATATCATCTCCATATGTTAACAGGATGGCTTTCCAAGTGTGGTCTTCAGTTACAACAGTCCATGGCCATATCCACACCACACCACTGTTTCTCCAGACCCCAAGGCAGGAGAGCTGCACAATACCAAATTTCCATCTAAAACTTTAGGAAATGCAAGAGAGTCTGATGTGTTCATTTTTACATGCAAGGGTAAAGCACATCCCTGTACAACCAATTCTAAAGGGTACTGGCCTATTCAACATAGCTGCTTACTTATAAGGTCTACTTCCCACAACTGGTGGTTAGCCCACTCTTGCAAGGTCAGCTCCTTTGGAGACATCGTGTAAAATTTGTCTTTTAATAAACCATTATACTGTTCAACTACACCTGCAGCCTTCACTCAATATGGGACGTGCAAATGCCAAACAATGCCTTCATTTTTGCCCAGGTTTGCACTTTGGAACCTGTGAAATTGGTTCCTCTGTCACTCTGCACTTCAAAAGAATGCCCATACTGGGCACTTAAAATATTCAATGCCACAATGATACTTTTTTTGGGTGGTTATATGGAATGGAAGTTCAAAAACTAAACCTGTATTAGTATCCACAGTTGTGAAGAGAAAATTATATACTTTATCAGAGGGAAGAGATCCACTATAATCTAGCTGCCGTAACTGTAGGAGGTCTGTCTACTTGCTTTACAACTCCTTCTTTCAGGGGAACCCGATTTCTGCATGGGTATTATTTAGCATATAGCTCCCATGCTGTTAATGTGTTCATTTCATTTGCAGTTTTTAATGGGATGCTATGTCACCTGGTCATCTGCAGGAAGGTTCGAGCACCCACATGACCCATGTGTCTATGCAACCGTGTGATTCATCCATCTTTTGAATGGTAAAAAAGTTCTTACTTGTTGTAGATGCTGCAGAGTCATTTCGTGGACTTATGAGAGGCTTATGCCCTGCAACATGATTAATCGTTGTGCTACATTCTTGTCCTTTGGATCACAAGTCCTACCACAAATTTTGTCACCAGAAAGACCTTTTACCAATCATCCCTTCTTGCCACTCTGACTGGGGCAGCCATAAAGTTAGTCCTTTGTACATGGCCCAAATAGCTATACACACAGTAATGGGTCTTGGTTCATGCATTATAACTAGCCACACGGCTCTCAGTTCAGCTCACTGGCTGCTTTGACAAAATCTGCTTTCTTTTTTTTTTTTTCTTCCCAAATATTTATTTCTTGCACCTTATACTCCAGGATCAAACTTTCACCTTTATTTTTTTTTATTGATTTTGTAAAAATATTACATTAAAAAAAATATGAGGTCCTATTCGACCCCACCACCCCCACCGCAACCTTCACCCCCCCCAGCTACACTCACTCCCATCATCATGACACATCCATTTCATTGGTCCACATCATGGCCCACACTCTCCCGCCTTCCATCCAGTGAGCCCTGGGAGGATTAACAATGTCCGATGATTGCCCCTGAAGCACCATCCAGGGCAACTCCAAGTCCCAAAGGCGCCTCCACATCTCATCTCTTCCTGCCATTCCCCATACCCATCAGCCCCCATGTCCACTTTTCCCACTCCAATGCCACCTTTTCTCTGCGGTCCTTGGATTGGTTGTGTCCGTTGCACCTCTATATGAAGAGGAGGCTCAGATTCAACATGGTTACTGGATGCAATCCTCCTGCTTTCAGTTGTAGGCACTCTAGGCTCCATGGTGTGGTGGTTGTCCTTCTTCAACTCCATCTTAGCTGAGTGAGGTGAGTCCAATAAATCAGATTGTAGGAGCTGGAGTCTGTTGAGGCTCAGGGCCTGGTTATCATATTGTCAGTAAAAAGATTCAATCCTCTAAATATATCTGAAACCCCAATACCAACTACAATTCCAGTAAAGTAGCATGATAGTCTTATGAAAAGAGATCCCCTCTGGGTCCAGTTTCATCATGCAGAAACACCAGCTCCAAAGAAGGGCCATCTGTCATGGCAATGAACCCTATCTGACATGACCATAGAACCCGTGGGTCCCTTTAGCCCTCAAAGGAACCAATACCTGGGGATTGTATCTACTTCATCTGTCTCTTAGATTCTGCTCAGTTGTGCATAAGGGCAATCCTTCTGACAGCCTCCAGACTCTTTTTTAGAGACTCGTAGCCATATAAACTCATTTCTCCTTTCCATTTCCTCCTTACATTAGGTCAAACAGCAATTTAAAGTCATGTTATTATATGTAGATAGGGATATTCTGCTAGATCCGCATTGAACCTTCAATTCAAGGTCATTTTCCAGTTGCATCATCAGTTGGTACTTGATAGTGATCCCTCAGTGCCAGGGAGGCTCATCCCCAGGTGTCATGTCCCATGCTGGGGGGAAGGCTTTGCATTTAGATGCTGAGTTAGGCTTCGAGACTGGCCACATTTGAGTAACATAAAGGCTGTCAGGAGGAAATTCCCAGGCACAGTGCTACTCTAGGTCTTGTTCTTATTTCAGGCATATAGGCTCACAAGGATAGTCATTAGTATCAGGGGCTCACTGTTGGACCCTCATTCCTTCTCGGTCCTTGCCGCTGCACTTAGGGGGACTGCCGCTGCTCCCCTAGGGACCATGGCACAGCACCCCCAGCCAGGGACCCAATCAGATATCTTCTTTATCCACTCAGATACCTACAGTGGCCCAAGATATCACTATGCCTTTGGTGGACCCATTTGTATACCAGGCATCAGCAGGTATAGCATCCATTCCATCCTTGTGTGGGCTACACTTTAAAGCCTGGGGACCAGGAAGCCCTCTGGGTGAGGGGTCAACTCAACACTCTATTGATCCTAATACTTCCCACAACTCTTCAGACAGGGGGCTAGTACTCAACATCGACTGGTTTCAGATATAAACCCCACATAGCCATTGTGGTCATCTGAGCCACCCCAGTTCTGGGGGCATTCAACTATGAAAGTACCATCCTGCCACAGGGAGGGAGGTTCATACTAGGACTCATTGTGATCCTGTAAGCAATTCATAGGCCTGATAGGTGTCTTACACTACCCCTAACTGCTGCTCAATGAGAGAAGAGCAAGGTTCTGCCCCTTTCCATAGTTGACACCAGAACCCTATGGGCACCATGCATTTCCCCTGTGTTGCGAGCGGCTCATTACAGGGGAATCACTGCTACCAAATACCAAAGTCTTGAAGGGGGACAAAAGCCACCCCCATCATGCACAATCAGGTTCACCTGAGCTGAAGATCCACTCACCATGCCAAGAATATCCTACTGGCTATGTATGGGTCCTTGATCCTGTGTCATAGTGGGGGATTCAGGGCCATTTGCAAAGAAGAAAGCATGTGGAGCCATGGGGAGTTTGTGCATTTAGAGATAGTCCATGCTCTTTTCCACCTTTCCCTGCTTGTTCTTTCTCTAATTTTCCTTTAAGCTTCCTTTGTTCTCCACTCCTCTGTTTACATGGGAGCTGTCTTTATGTTACCAGTATCAGAATATATAATTGGCTCTTAATGTGACATACCTATCATTTTCCATTTACTGAGCAGCTGGCATAGGGGTCAGTCAGGATCAAGTTCAGTTCCTGGAAGCTGAATGCAGTTATGCTGTCATTGTGCCTCAGATATGGCCAAGAAGTACAGTTTGATTAGGTCATTTAATTATTGGGCTTCAGCTCTCCCTATTCTAGGTATGTTTTCTGGAACTTTTTTCAATAACATTGTCAAACATTTAAAGTTTTCATTTCTTAAGACTAGAATGCATAAGTGTTCTTCTGCTTTTGAGAAACATATTCAGAGACAATGACTCTAATAATCAAGATTAACATTACAGCTTAGAGGTGAACACTTTTAACAATTTACAGTAGTCTGTTGCACTTTTTTTTTTTTACCTTGGGTATTGGCAAATATGGGTTTCCTAATAAAAGAAATGTAGGCTAATTTAAATTCTCCATCCCAGATCAGAGGATCAATTATTTATTTGTAGCAGTATATGACTGTTAGTATTCACCATCCAGTAGAATTTTGCATTAATACTTTCTTAAAAAGGAATTTTTAAATCCTTCAGTGAAGATGACATCTTCTTTTAATTTCATTTTCATGCGAAAATAGTATGATGAAATTTTATCCAGTTATAACCTCATGTACATCTCCAAAGTGAATTGTTAATATCCAATACTGTTTTTGCTCACAAAATTAGTAATCTATCTGCTCCTCATAATTCGGAGATTTGAATGAATGGGTTTTTCATTTTACTTTTTCTGCATGATATTTTGTTTTGCGTTTTTCAACATGCTCTTCCAATTTTTCATCGTATCCTCTCCTATTTCTGCCAAAGACTTTAAATTCAGAAAATACTATTTTTTTAAGATTGAAACTATGCAGGAATTTAAGTATCTATATGGTCATCTGTATTTTCTTCTAACAGCTAGTATTTTCTCTTATTTATATTTGGTTTTTATTTTATTTTATTTTATTTATTCATTTTTTAAATTTGTTTGAAATTTATTTGAGAATAGAGAGATACAGTCTAACCTTATGTTCTTCTAAATAGTTAATGTCATCAAACACTTTTTCACAATGTTAAAACAACTTGTCTAATGTAAATAAGAACTAAATATATTAAAGTTAATGTGTCATAAATTAACATCTCCTAAATCATAGTGCACAGAAAATTAAATTTAAAAATCTAGGGTTATTCCATTTAAAATCATAAAATGAAAGATTAGTGTCACATTTGCCATTATTCTTGAAATTTTGGGGAATTTTAAACTAAGGTAAAATAATTTAAAAATAAATGGCTATTCGGAATTATATGGAATAAGTGTTATTTATAAATTATTTGGTGAAAGAAAATGGATTTGAGAAAAATTGTTAAAGTGATAAAAAAAAAACCCAGAAAGCTAAAATGACAATACCAAAATAATCAAAAGAATTTCTAGCATAATTGAAATATCACAGACATATTGGAGGGAGTAATCTTTACCCTATTGATATTGAACCTAAACTACTCATAGCCAGAGATGACCATGACATTCATAAACACTGCAAGGATATTTACTGAAATGGTATTTAAATATCTAAAATATTTTTTCTATTATTGCAATAAGAACATGAACTTAAGAAAAATGTTAACTCTTTCTAAATTATTTCATATCTTTAATGGAATCCACGTTAAAATTCCACTGATATTTTCTTTGCATGTGGCTAAATGATTCTGAATTCATCTAGTAGAATAAGGTGGCACCTGGAATGAAGTTATGATAGAATGCTAAGTGAACTTATTTATTCAATATTTAAACATATTATGAAGATATAAAAATAAAAATAAAGACCAAAGATTTGAAGCTTCTCACTATAGATACATAAAGATCATGAAATAGATTATCATTTCTAAGAAAGTAATTAAAGAGACGATGGAAATTTGTTTAGCAAAAGTGTTTTATAGATAGATAAAAGAGAAAATATATTAATTCAAAATAGAGAAATTGCTTGTACAAGGGAGGGTATATGGGAACTCTTTACTTTATGCATGATCTTTCCTTAAACTAACAGCTGCAGTAAAAAAATGTTTAATTAAAATTAAACAAACCATCATATCTCATTAAGAAAACATTGAAGAATGTTCTGAAAATGGGTGGTACATAAACAGAATATGACATAATAGAATATTTTTAATCTGAAGAACATTGGAGTATATTGGAAAATGTTCATTAGATTCTCTTATGTTAAAAGAGGACAGTATTTAGTCTCCATTTCTGTTGAATTTGTATCAGAAAAACTGTCACATAAATGAAATGCTAACAATAAATAGTTATTAGAGTGGATGTTAATTTTTTAGCAATAGGATTGGCAAAGGCACTAGAGAATGTAACATGTACAAGTGACTAAAAGATAGAACAAAGGACATTGAAAATGACTGAAATATCTGTCCTTGAGTTGGGGAATTTCCAATCCCACAGCATTGACCTGTAAGGTGTTAGGGTGCTAAGAATACATTGTAGCATTGGAATCCAGGCAAGGCAGCAAAAATAACCATCATTTGACATCAAGGAGAACCAATTATTAGACAAGATGCATGGCATCATGAGCTACTGAGTTTATGGTATTGCTGTCATGCTGGAAATGTCAATTTGGACTGATTATTTTGTTTCTTTTCCCCCCAAGTTGGGCAACCTAGCCATCCCATGGAAACAAGAAACCAAACAGGATTACCAAACTTTCTCTGCCTGAGATTTGCTGATGAGAAGGAATTGCAGCCTCTGCTCTTTGGGCTGTTCTTGTCTATATACCTGGTTACCTTTCCTGGGAACCTGCTCATCATCTTGGCCATCATCTCAGACACCTAATTCCACATGCTCATGTACTTCTTGCTCTCCTACCTGTCCTTGGCTGACTTTGGGTTCACCAATACCACCATCCCAACAGTGCTGCTGGGCATTCCGACACAGAACAAAGTTATCAGCCATGCAGCCTGCCTCACCCAGATATTATTTTCTTTGTATTTGGATACCTGGACAGTTTCCAACTGACTGCTATGGCCTATGACCACTTTGTTACCATCCATCACCCCTGCATTAAACAGTTATCATGAAACCCTGGTCCTGTGTCATGATGGTTCTGGGGTCCTGGTGTCTCACTGTCATAATGGTCCTGATTGAGATGTTTACCCTCTTGAGGCGCTCCTTCTGCACTAACAGAGATGTCCTTCTTGAAGTCGTGAAGATCGCCTCTTCTGACATCCTCCTCAATAATTTACTTGTGTATTTTGTAGCTATTGTTAGTGGCATTCCTTTTGTCATTGGGATCCTTTTCTCCTATTCCAAGATTGTCTCCTCCATTCTAAGGATTTCCTCAGCTGTGTTAAATACAAAGCGTTTTCTACCTGTGGGTCTCACCTGTCAGCTGACTCCCTGTTCTATGGCATAGGCACTGGCATCTGCCTGAGCTTTGAAACCACACCATCCTCTAGGAAAAATCTGTTGGCCTCAGCATATGTGCATTAGTCAACCCCATGCTGAACCCTTCATCTACAGCATGAGGAACAGGAATATGAAGGGGACATTGTGGAAGCTCCTTGGCTGTGCTGCCTTCTCTCAGTATTGAGGCATTTGGAGAAATGCGAGAAGTTCGAATGATGTTGTTGTGCAGTGGATGGGCATGAGAGTGGTGCAGTGATGCTAATGGGCTTGATGGTGCGATTTCTAAGAGGGCGGCAGTAGGGAGGTTGATTTACCGGATCCATGGAACTGTGATGAGAGTGACTGTGGGGGATTTGCATGTATGTGGTTAACATTACAATGTTAGGAAAGTTCTTTTGGCAAATATAGCAAGGGAGGTTTACCAGTGTATGACACTGGATGTGAGGACATATGCGGGATAGGGCACACCTTGAGCATGCTTCAGTGGAATAATTAGGTGTTCATCTTGTCACACTGCAGTATCTCAGTGGGTGGAGACCAACACAATAAACAAGAAAATATGAAAACTCCCATCTTGGGGAATCCTACTGTATTCTCAATTTGAGGGACAAGAACTCCTCAAGAACATAGGCAGTACCCAATAAAAGAAAACAGACTAATATGGCAAACCCTCATTATTGCAAGTAACTATGAACCTTACTATTCAAAAGTTGAAACTAGTGGGTACTATAAGTTCTGAGGGCAAGTAGAGGGAAGAATAGAATACATGTAACATAGAGAAATCTTAGGGCATTAGAATTGTTCTACATGATCTTGCAATAATTGATAAAGGCCATTATAAATCTTGTCAAAACCTCTAAAATTATATGTTCCAAAATATAAACCACAATGTAAACCCTTGACTATGGTTAACAGCAGTGCTTCAATATTTGTTTACCAATTGTAACAAATGTACCATTCTCATGTAAAATGCTACTAATAAGGAAGAATGGAAAAGAGGAAGGATATGGGATATTTGGGAATTCCCTATATTTTCTTTTTTTAAATATATATTTATTAATTTCCTCCCTCCCCCCTGTTGTCTGATCTCTGTGTCCATTTGCTGTGTGTTCTTTTATGTATGCTCATCTTTTCTTTAGGTGGCACTGGGAACCAATCCTGTGACCTTACAGAGTGGTAAAGAGGTGTTCAATCTCTTGTACCACCTCAGTTCCCTGGTCTGCTGCCTCTCTTATTGTCTCTCTTTTGTGTCTCTTTTTGTTGCCTCACCTTAGTGAGCCACCTCTGTGCTTGGGCCCTCTTGTTGTGCATGCCAGGACCCCTGTGCAGGCCATCACTGTTGCATGGACCAAAACTACATTTGGGCCAGCTTGCGACACAGGCCAGCACTCTGCATGGGCCAGAACTCTGTTCAGACCATCTTTCCATGTGGGCCAGCTTGCCTTCACCAGGAATCAAACCATGGACCTCTCCTAGACAGGAACCCAATTTTTTAAATCGCATCTGCTTCCCACCTTATATTTCCTATAACCTTTGAAGGTAACCATTTTAGCTTCTTTGAAGCAAAAATGGAAAAAGAAGACATTGTGAGAATATGTGGAAGAAATTGTTACTATATATATAAGACAACAGACCTTAGAGCAATGAATGACAGAATGTCTAAAAATCTTTTATATTATTTAATTTTTAAATTGTTCTGTATTTTATTTGTTACTTTAAAAATCACTACTATTTCATTTTCTTATTAATTTTATTTGGTTTTCTCTTGGCTTCATTTTTTAGCCAATTTTTTAATTGTCTTTTTTTGTTAAACATAGAATCACACAAAATATCACGTCGAAAAATTCAAGAGGTTCCCACACATGCCACTCCTCACCACCCAGTCCTCCCACATCAACAACCTCCTCCATCAGCATGGCACATCCAGTATACTTGATGAATACACCCTGGAGTACTGCTACACTGCATGGCTCATGGTCCACATTGCAGTTTACACTCTCGCCCAGTTCACCTAGCGAGTCACAGCCGGAAACATCTTGTCTTGCATCTCTCTCTGCAATATCACCCAGGACAAATCTAAGTCCTGAAAATGTGGCATATGACACTTATTCTTCCTACTCCCCACCACCAGCAACTCCTATGACCACTGTCTTCACACTAATACAATTTCCTCTATTGCTAGAGGTGAAATAGTTTTACAGCAGAACACCAGCAAATACAGTCTAATCCATATTTTATTCCTCCATCCTGAGGACCCTGTGATGGTGATATCCACTCCACCTCTAAATTGAGATGGGGCTTAGGTCCCACATGGCTGATGGATGAAATTCTTCTGCTTGCAGTTGAAGACTCTCTCAGCTACCTGATCTTGTGGTTGACCATCCTCACTTCCTGGTTAATTCACCTGGGTAAGTCCAATGAACCAGGGAGTAGGTGTTGCAACTCTGCTGAGGTTCAGGGCCCAGCTTGCAAATGAATAGTTCAGACATTCAAGTTTCCTTAGCATACACCAACCCCAGCTGTTGGCTTCATTTTTGGAGAGGTTTTGAGTCACAGAAAGTTCACAACTGTGAAGGAAAAGTATCTCTGGAGGGAGGTGTCAGTGATGCAGTATGTGTGGAGAGTGGTTCATGTGGGACATGCCTCTAAGGCATATGAATAAGTTCAAGTGTTCATGGTCTTTATGGGGTGGAGACTCACACAATAACAGAAAGAATATTGAATTAGCATCCTGAGGTGTCCTCCTACATTCTCTAATACAACAGCAAGCATATCCTGAGTACTAGGGGATGTCTGGTGAAGGAAGACACACCATTAATGGATATTAATGGATGTACATGTGAACCTTGTACTGTGAAAGCGAAATATCCTAGTATTATATATTGCCTAAGATTTACCTCCTGAAAGCCTCTTTGTTGCTCAAATGTATCATCACTGTAAGGTAAACTCAACATTTGAATGCATTACTTTCCCTCTGCATGGGACGTGACTCTCCTACTTTCTTTACTTTACTTTACTTTATCTTTCTTTACTGTAGTGCATTTGTTATGATTAATGTACATATACTGAAGCATTGCTACTATCCATAAACTATAGATTACATGATGGTTTACACTTTGCACCACACAACTCTATAGGTTTATTTATTTATTTATTCATTTATTTATATATTTATTTTTAAAGATATTTAGATTGCATAAATAGGAATACCATATATTTTTATATAAACGTTGTATAATCTCAAAGAAAGATTTTGAATAGGCAGCCAACTCAATGGGAGAAGATATTTGAAAACCACATATCCAATAAGTGTTTTATTTCCTTTCTATACAAAGAGATCATACAAATAAATTGTAAAAGGACAAACAGTGCAATTTAAAAATGCTCATAAGACCTAAGTAGAAATTTTTCCAAAAAGGAAATACAAATGGTGAAAAAGCATGTGTAAAAAGTATAATATCATTATCATTAGGGAAATGTAAATCAAAACTGCGTGAGATATCATATCACACCTCATAGAATGATTATTAAAGAAAAATAACAGAATCCTATATGTGCTGGAGAGAATGTGGAGAAAGAGGAAGACTTTGTCACTGTTGGAGGGAATATAGAATAGGGCTATTTCCGTGGAAGACAGTTTGGTTGTTCCTCATGAAGCTGAATATCAAATTGCTGCATGATTCAGCAATTCTTCTACAATAATATGTCCAGAAGAAATAAATACAGGTCCCAAACAGGCATTGACACCCCCTTATTCATAGCAGCATCATTCACTGTTGCCAAAAGCTGGAAAAACAAAAAAACAAGTGTCCATCAACTGCTGAGTAGTTATACGGAATGTGAATGTGGTACATACACATGATGAAAATCTATGCTGCATGAAGAAGAAAGAAAGTTGAGACAGATATGAAAAATTTGATGAACCTTGAGGATATTATGCTGAGCAAAATAAGCAAGACACAAAAGGAAAAATATTGCATGGTCTCACTAATATGAATTAAGTACAAAGTATAAACATATCAAATTAAAACTTAAAATATAGGTTACTAGGAAATAGAAGGAGGACTGAGAAAGGGTACTGGTGTTTAAGTTATGGAAATTTTTATTAGTTTGAATCTAAAATAAAGAAATGTATAGAGTTGATGGTAATACATTATAGGGAGTATAACAAACACAGATGGTTTCCAAGAGTGATTATGGCTGAAGAGTTTAATCTAGGGGTTGTAAATATCAAGTGATAGAAAGCTAGAGAATAATCCAGGGATTGAATAATGTAGTGAATCTGGTGGTAGATGATGATTGTGGTTAATAGAACAAATACAAGAATGTTCTTCTATGAACCAATACAAATGTATGTCATTATTACAAGGTGATAGCAATATAAACTACAATGTAAACTATAATCCATGTGGTGCAGCAGTGCTCCAAAATGTATTCGCCAAATGCAAGGAATGTGCCATAATGATGAAAGAAGTTGTTTATGTTGGAGGAGTGGGGGGTATGGTGTGGGATATGTGGGCACCTTTATATTATTTAATGTAACATTTTTCATGATATATGTATCTTCAAAAAACACAATACAAATTTTATAAAAAGGTGATGGGAATATAGAGATGCATGGGAAAAATACAATTAATGAAATTTATGGACTGCTGTTAACAGTAATATAGCAATATTTTTTCATCAATGTCAAAGAAGGTACTATGTCCATATTAAAGGTTTTATTAATAGGCGATATACAGAAAAAATACCAAATGTAAACTAGAGACCATAATTATTAATAATAGTAATATCTTGATGATATTCTTTCATAACCTATAACAGGTGTTCCACAACAATGAAAGGCAGCAGTGGAGGGGGGGTATATGGGAATTCTTCATGTTATGCATAATTGATTTGTAAGCTCATGAATTCCCTAATCTAAAACAATATATATGGGGAAAAAAAAGTTGAAAATTCTCCAAAAATACTAAAGTCCAGGAATCAAAATTTTTACTTCATCTAGTTTTATGAGATTTCAGGCAACTCATACTTTAGAACTTTGAGATCTTCCTGCCCTCCTCTCTACTATTTACAAAGTTAAATCTTGGGTCTCCTTTTTCACTACCTATTTGGATATTTTAAATTTGTTTAATTAAGCATGACATACCGTTAGTTACCTACATTTATGATCTGGATTTTGTTTAACATGGATCTTCCCTTACACATTTAAAATATGTCATTGGGGGTGATTGTATCTATGCTTATTTTGAAAATACTCCCTTGAAAATTAATTTACAGCCATGTTTTGCAGGGTTTTGTAAAAGAAACCAATCACGAGATTTCATTACATTCACTTCCTTTTAATCATAACCAAATTACTAATTTTTCCCAGTCATCCCACTGTGGGTTCCAAGATTGTCAGACTATATCTATCAAACATGGCAAATTGTCCCATACAAGGAATTATCTGATGTTTTCTGTGTAATTCTAACCATTATTAATGATTAAACCAAGAATCTGATATATGCTCTAATCAGTTATAATACATTTCCCCGTGATTTGATCAACTAAATATATTAGCAAACTGAAAAGCTTTTTTTTCCCATTATATTTTTCCTTCTTGCTTCCTCCTTCCCTCCCTCCTTCCCTCCTTCCCTCCCTCCTTCCCTCCCTCCCTCCCTCCTTCCTTCCCTCCCTCCCTCCTTCCTTCCTTCCTTCCTTCCTTCCTTCCTTCCTTCCTTCCTTCCTTCCTTCCTTCCTTCCTTCCTTCCTTCCTTCCTTCCTTCCTTCCTTCCTTCCTTCCTTCCTTCCTTCCTCTTTTTTTTGAAGAGCAACTAAATGATTTGGTGGTTGGTTAATAAAATTTAGTGAGCCTGAGGTGAAAAATACAAAATGACATTTAACACAAATGAACTTATCTCATATGGTTACAATTATGGCAATTACTAATTTTTGTGTTACTAAACACTTTTCTTTAGAACATAAATCACAGCCATTAATTTGAATTTGATGTATATTTGAAATACATATACAATCTTAGCCAAAATATTTTTCCTAATCTTTAAAATTTAAAATATTGGAAATTAATATGTTATTTATAATTTGATATAGAAGTAAAATAGAACATTCAACTAGAGAGTTATATCCAATAGTAAATCTCTCCAAGTTAACAATGTCTTCACCTCATCACACTTACCACAGGAAATACAATGTCTTGAGAGAATTCAGTATGAGAAAAATGTCAGTCCGCTTTAAGACCTTAATTTGAAAGGAACAAAGGAGAAAGCATACTGAAAGTTGAGACTTCATCTTTGTTTTAAAATAGAAGGTCTTACTTTTTCTCTTATAGAAGTAATTATATTAGTCCATTATAAATATATCTAAACCATTCATTTCTGCAGCTTTCAGGTAAAGTCCATCACATTGTTTATACAACATCTATGAGAAGAGTTCGGTGGAGATACTCTAACCATGATGTCATCCACTCATTTCCATGGCACAATATCTCAATTGTAGGGCACAACGTGCTTGGATATGCCATTGGTGAATTTTAATAGAAGTTAATTTCAAAACCTAGTAGATTTTTACAACAGTCATACATTCTTTAACATCTTGTTTATTAGCAAAATAGTCTGTTAGCAAACTGGTCTTTCTTATATCCTCTTGTGCTAATATGTTATACACTTCTCTAGATACAGAAACCCTGTTCCCACACTGTACACAACAACTATTACTAAAAGTGTTAGTACATTAAGAGTTCTAGAAAAACTGAAGAGATTCTTGGTCACCAATATCCCACAGTAGGAAATGTGTATTATTAAACAAACTCCCTTCTACTTCCTATTGTAGTAGATGTATGCAGAACCTCATTCCTATAAAATTGGTAAAGGATGATAGTTTTCCCTGCACTATCCAGTCCAACAATGAGGACTTTGTGCTTGCAGTGATTGAACAGTCCCAAAACCTGGGGAAGAGAATTTCCATTCTTGGGCACAGATCCTCCTCCAGTCTACAGCCTTGACTGGCTTTCCTGGGGCAGGCTAAGGGGATAGGCCTGGGCCCCTGTCTCTCCTGTGGCTGCCTCCACACTTTCTGCTTTTCAAATTCCCTGGATCCTAGAAGGAGGCCAAAGCCCAGGCTGCACTGCCTCATTTGAGGCCCAGTGTTGCTGCCATGGTGCTCCCTAGCTCAGAAACTTCTGCAGAGCCATGTGGGCCTCCTCCTCCCCAAGTCCCTCTCAGGCAGCTGACATGGCAGCTACCACTCAGGCTGGGAGCAAATTAAAATTTTCAGGAAATAATTTTCCATTCCCCTTGCCTCATCTCAGACTCCTGGTAAACTGCATTTGACTAATTTTTCTCTCTGAATTTGCTTACACTAAGCATTTCATATGAACAGGATCCTACAATATTTCTCATTTGTATCTGTCTTATGTAAGCCAACATGATGTCTTCAGTGTTTACCCATACAGGATACAGGAGAAGGTATCAGATCTTCATTCCTTTTTATTTCCAAGCAATGTTATTGAGGTGAAATTCACATAACATGAAATTACCCGTTTTAAAATGAATAATTCAGTGACATTTAGTACATTCACAATGTTGTTCAAGCACTTCCTTTACACCGTTCAAAATATTATCATCATCCTAACAGGAAACCGTAGACCATTAAGCATTCACTCACCATTCTTTCCTCTCCCCATGCCTGATAACTACCAATCTGCCCTTCGACTGTATGATTTGTTGATTCTGAATACTTCCTATAAAAAGAATAATATAATATCTGTCCCTTTGTCCCTAGCTTTCTTCACTTAGCATATTGTGCCCAGGATTATCAACCTTCTAGCATGTATCAGTACTTCACCCCTAATGACTACTGATGTTGAGCATCTTTTCACATGCTTTTTGGCCATTTATCTTCTTTCTTTGGAGAAATATTTATTCGAGTCTTTTGTTCATTTTTAAATTGTATGATTTGTCTTTTATTGATTTCTAAGAATTTTGGGTCTAATCTGGGTATTAAACTCTTATCAATTATATGATTTCCAAATGAATTTCTCATTAAAAGTCCATTCAAATGTATGTAAATAAATTTCTGAGTATGCATTTTATATTTGTCCTCTGAACTGATGAGATGTAAACCTTTTTGGAAATGTTACCATGGAAACTCATTTGCAAAGATTCATTATGATGTCGTGAGAATGAAATCAACTCCAAGATTTTCCCCTCTTCATCTGGGTCATTTTACTTGACTAATATTTCTAACTCCCCTATTGTTAACACTGTTTAAGCCTTTTATATTTATCTCATTTAATGTTTGTAACTTTGATGTGGTTAATTTCATTTTTCCTTTGTTACTGTAGAGGAATTAAGGGCATACAGAAATCAGTTAACTAGCACAAAAGTCACTAAGATAGAGAAGAGGCAGAGGAAGGTTTCAAACCAAGTATGTCTAACATGAGGACACTCCCTTAGGCATCATCTTGTATTAAAAATAGTAGAACATGACAGTATTAATAGTTAAACCTCAAAGAGTCCTGGAGTTGTTTTGATTTAAACTCCTGCTTCTGGACAGATGTTCCCCAAACAAGAACTGTTTGGTGTCTGTTGCATGGAAGCTCAAAACCAAACAAAAGAGTAAGACCCGTATTGGACAAGTCACTGTCTATCGGAAATTAGCAGTTTTCATATTTTAACATATCTTCACCACCTCTGGGGATTTGTAATATATTTGTCAAAGTAATTATTGAGAAATTAGATTTCCTGTATATTTTAATTTCACTTCCATTGATTGTTAATGAAGCTCAGCATAATTTTATGTTTTTGAATTATTTATAATTTAGCTGTCTGAATCATTGGTTCACATCGTTTGATTCTTCAAATTTTTTAGTACATTTTATTCTTTACAACTTTTTTATTTTTTTTAATTCACAAAGATATAGGCTTACAGAAATATCATTTAAAAAATAGAGCATTCCCATGTACCACCTTATTGTTGAAACTTTAATTTACTGCGGAAACTTTTTATAATTAAATAAATATATTAATATTGAGCTAAGTATAGTCCATGCTTTACATTAAGCATATTTCTTACATTTTTTACATGTACTTTGTTAAATTATGAATAAAATATATTCTGATTATACTCCTTGTCTTTTAATTTATGGAAGATTTCTTTATGATGCTTTTACATTCAGGTCTACATGGACTTAGGTCAATCATTTTTATGCTCAAATGTATCCCTTTGTTTTACTTTCATCTAAATTTATGCTCATAGAGTTAATCTACCCTTTCCTTCTCTAAGTCTTATGCTATTTATTATCTTACCTCATTTTCAATTTATGGCAAATGATAAGATATGAATTTAAAATTATTTTCTTCAAACAAATGATCATTTATAAAAGCATTATTTATTTTTTTAATTTTATTAATGTATATCATTCATACATGAACACATATAAACAAAAAGTATATACTTAAAGTTGTGACCTTACAAGATTACCCAGGGGTCCCATACATCAACCCACCACCAACACTTTGCATAACTGTGAATCATTTATTACAATTTATGAAAGAATATTGTCTCAAACTAAGACTAATGATTGTGTGTATGTAAACTGCTCAATAATCAATATGCTAGCAGCAGGGGGCCACAGAGCCAGGGGTATTGATGTCCCTTTACTGTACGGAGTGACAGATGGCCATGAAGTGGTCATAGACCAGTGCAGAAAGAAAGAAAATGTCTAATCCTGCAAAAAAGCATGAAAAATAAATCTGACTGAGAGCGTTTTCATATGTTATGGATTAGCTTTCTCTCTGAATGTTCAGCAGCATCTCTGGGACAGTGCTGAAGGTGATACAGATATCTATAAAAGATAGGCTAGAGAGGAAGATTTACATGAGGAGGTGGAAGTTGGAGATGATGTCCAGGACGATGAACAGCTTCCCAGTGGAGGTGACCAGGTACATGCACAGGAACATCTGAAGAGAAAAGTCCACACGTCTGTATCTTCTGACAGTCCTGGGAGATCAAATGCTAAAATTCATGTTTGGTTTTCTCATTCCATGCAGGCAGTGAAACTCCTAGAAAAGTGACCACACCAAAGCAAAGTTAACCCAAACAGGTACCACCAAATTAACATAAATGAAATTTTATGAACTAAAAATGTTAAATTATTTATTTCTTTTTTATTAAATAAAAGGTTGCACTTTTTGTCTGAAAATATCAGGGAAACCAAATGTCTCTCCTTATCTTTGATTTTCTGGCTTACTAGCCATCCTTGTCCATAACTTTAAAATTTTTCCCGAGGCACCAATTTTCACTACAAAACTTCTTAGACTTTATTCTATTCCACATAACTAATGACCAGTTATTTTGCACCATGTGATGAAAAGTTGAAATATTAGATATTGATGATGGTAGCACAATATTTCATGTGTAATTAAAATTACCAAACTGTACATATGAAAATGGATAAAATGAGAAATTTTGAGTTCTATGCAGGTTACTAAAATAATAAGTTGATTAATAAAAAAATAAAGTTATTAAAATTTATGGATTGGAAGACTCAATATTGGTAAGATGAGCTTCTTCCCAAACTGATCTATATATTCAATTCAATGGCACTCTAAATACCAAGAAGTTATTTTGTAGATATCAGCAAACCAGCTCCATAGTTACTAAGGAAAAGGAAAAGACCCAGAAATCTTTAAAAACTATTACAATGGAACAAAATCGTGAGACACATACCACCAGATTTCAAGATATAATATGTAAGAGCAGTAAACAGTGTTGTATAGGTTTAATAGGCACATAGACTAATGCAAAAAACAAACTCACAAATAGACCCAAACAAATGTATTCAAATGAGCATAGACAAAGAGGTAAAGGAAATTCAGTGAAGGAAGCGTGGTATTTTCAACAATTGCTGCTGGGAAAATCAAATGCACACATGCAAAATAAAAAGGGAACTTAGTGCCAGATTGTACACATTTCACAGAAAATAACTAAAAAGGAATGTTACATTCAAAATTAAAATGCAATTTGGGGCCCCATATCCTCCCAAATAAATTTGATAATTGGCTTTTCTTTTTCTGCAAAGAAGGCTGTTGGAATTTTGTTTGGGATTGCATTGAATCTCTAAATTAATCAGGGTAGGAGGAAGAAGCAAGATGGTTGCTGAGTGAACTTGCCTTGCGGTCTCTCCTGGGAAGAGACAGCTGGGCGCGGCTGGAGGTTCTCCGAGGCAGGGCTTTTTTGGGATTTTTGCAGGGCAGGAAGTGTCTGGACATCGATTTGGTGGAAAGGTAACGGAGAGGATTGGTCTATAAGATATAATTTGGGTTCTATTGCCCCGAGGTGAGACCCACACAGAGGTTCCTCCCTCTTGGGGGTGGGTGGAGCCGCGGTGCCACGCAGTGGCTCAGCTTTTTGGTGGCTCTGCGGTACTGGGGAGTTCGCGAGTCCTCGGTGGTCTGTTGGTGGGTTGATGCGACGGGTCGCCTTTGCGGATCGATTTGGGGAGATAGACAGTGTTTTGTTGTGAAGCAGGGGAAATTTTTGATTGCAGACACAAATAATAGCGCTTCCGCCTGAAGCCCCACCCCCACAAGCCCGGCTGCCGATCTGCAACCGAATTAGGCTGTAGGCAATAATAAAGGGACGTAATTGGGAAGTTGTTTCAGGGTGCGGCGAGGGAGGGTGACACATCTAGAAGCCGATTAGGGAATATTTTGTGAAGCTTGGGAATTTCGGATTTGGAATCTGTTTTTGGCCTCATGGGCCAGGCTTCGGATCTGTGCCAGTAAAGTGGCTGTGGTGTAAAGGCACCTTCAAGTGGCAGTGTTGGGAAGCACAGGGCAGGAGCTGTCCAAAAGCTGAAGTGACGATATACCCACATTAATGAGCCCTACTAAGTAAGTGAATTGCAGGGTTCAGACATAATATAGAGTTTGCGGATCTGACTTCCCCCATATGGCTGGCACCCAGCTGTGGGGATCCCTGAAGGCTGTGTTACACTGTGGGGCTCCTAGGATCCTGTTGACCAGATTGGAGGTTGCCAGGTCTGAATCCCCTAAACTCTGGTGGCCCACACCCCAGAGAATCACACCTCGTGAGTCTTTAATATCTCAGATTTTCCACCCCTGAATCCATCATGCCCTGAGGTCCATCTGAGGTCCTTGAATACCCTAGCCTTCAATGTTGGTGTTTTTTCTTTATCGTTTCATTTTGTTTTGTTTTTATTTTCATTTTGTCTTATTTTTTACTTTTTTTTAATGTCCTGATTGCCAACATCGCATTATCCCCTAGTCTTTTCTCATAGCATATCCCCCAAAATCTTTTTTTTATTCAGTTATTTAGGGTTTTTTTTTGTGGTTGTTGTTGTGTAGTTCTTGTTTTAATTGTGGTTCGTGTATATCTGTTTTTTTTCTTTCCCCTACCTGTTCCCCACACTTTGCCCACCCCCTTTTCCTTTCTTCCTTTCTTCTCTTCCCCCCCTTTATTTTTTTATTTTTTTATTTTTTTATTTTTTTTCTTTTTCTCTTTTCTCTCTCCCTCGTGTCCCTCATCTTCTACTTATTTTATTTTAACTCAATTATACAATAGGTGTGGCAGGAAACACCTCACATTTGTTGGGGTTTTCTCATCCTCCACTGCCTAATTTCTGTGTGAACTGTTTTAGGCTACCTAGACTATCCTCTTTCCCCTACATCTTGATATCCGCCATCATCTACTGTCTCTCCTATATTCCACCTCCCACCTCCCTTTCTTTGATCCACGAAGTGTCTAAGTCTTAATTTCTAATACCTTTGTTTTGTTTTCTGTCTGTTATTCACTCTTGAAACTATTACCTTTCTTTTCTTTTTCCCTCTCTCACGAAAACAATAGCTTTTTAGCTCATACCATATTTCTCCCATATTCAATCATCTGCCTCATAATAGGTACTCTACCTACTGCTATAACTCTACACAATTTAAATGAATCTAACCTCCATACTCCCAGATCTCATATTCTTGCTTTGTTAACATATATCACCAATACTATTTACAATTTTCCCTTGCTTACACAATTGCCTTTCCCCGGCACTAATACTTTCCTTTAAAGTGAACTTAACAAACAACAAGAAATTAGAATAAGAAGAACAAAGTGACAAAGAGAAGATATAACACTTACACAAAAACAACAGCTAATTAATCTCCAAGAGTAGACAAAGAAGCTAAGGAACTGATAAAATCCATCAAGATTAAATAATGACTAAACAAGATTAAATAATGATTAAATAATAAAAATTTTACAAAATATCTACAAACCAAACCAGTAATCAGGAAAACATGGCTGAATCCAATCAACAAACCAAAAATCAGGAAGGAGAGCAGAACTTTGCACATGCAATGAAAGATCTCAGAACATTTATCACTGACAAATTTGATGAAGTAATGAAAGAGGTTAACAACATGAAGACAACACTGGGAGGGGAAATTGCAGACAAATGCAAAAAGATAACAGATATGATGGGAATGAACACCACAGTTCAATAAATCAAAAATAAACTTGTAGCAAATATCAGCAGACTAGAAGAGGCAGAGCAGAGAATTAGTGATGTGGAAGAGAGTACATCAGAAATCAAACAGATAGTAGAAGGAGTCAATAAAAAGATAGAAAAAATCCAGCTAGGACTTAGGACCCTGAATGACAATGCAAAACGTTCAAACATACATATTATAGGCATTCCAGAAGGAGAAGAGAAGGGAAAGGGGTCAGACGGAGTGTGGCAGGAAATAATGGCTGAAAACTTCCCAAATCTACTGAAGGAGACAGAAGTACATATACAAGAAGCACAGTGCACTCCACTAGTCAAAAACCCCAACAGGCCCACCCCAACACATATACTTGTCAAATTATCCAATGCTCAAGACAAAGAGAAATCCTAAAAGCAGCAAGAGAAAATAATATCATCACATACAAGGGAAGCTCCATTAGATTAAGTGCTGATTTCTCATCTGAAACCATGGAGGCAAGAAGGCAGTGGTATGATATAGTCAAGGTATAAAGGAAAAAATTTCCAACCAAGAATACTCTATCCAGCTAAACTAGCATTCAAACATGATGGAGCATTCAAAATATTCACAGACGAACAGAAACTGAAAGAGTATACCAACAAGAAACTTCCCCTTCAAGAAATTCTGAAGGGAGTTCTGCAGGAAGAAAGGAAAAAACAGGACAGGCAAAGTTGGAGGAGAGTATAAGAGCAACAAAAACAACAACAAAAAGACAAAAATAGAAGGAAAAAAAATACAAACAAAATATGACAAACACAAACCCAATCAAAATATGGCTAACACAAATATTTTCCTTGAAAGTAACAACACTGAATGTCAACGCATTAAACTCACCTATCAAAATATTCAGACTGGGACATTGGATAAGGAAATATGACCCATCCATATGCTGTCTACAAGAGACACATCTTAGACCCAGAGACACATGGAGATTGAAAGTGAATGCCTGGAAAACAATCATACAAGCAAACAATAACCAAAAAAAAGGCAGGAATAGCTATATTAATATCAGACAAAATAGACTTTAAATGTGAAACAATTGTGAGAGACAAAGAAAGATACTATTTTTAGTGAAAGGGAAAATCTGTCAAGAAGATCGAACAATCATAAATATTTATGCTCCTAACAAGGGCGCCTCTAAATATGTGAGGCAAATGCTGGAAAGAATAAGTGAAAAAATAGATGCATCTACAATTATAGTGGGGGATTTTAATACACCACTATCAACTCTGGACAGAACATCTCAAAAGAGAGTAACTAAAGAAGCAAAACGTTTGAACAGTATATTAGAGGAGCTGGATCTAATAGGCATATATAGATCATTACACCCAAAGACAGCAGGATATACATTTTTCTCAAGGGCACATGGATCATTCTCCAAGATAGACCATATGCAAGGCCACAAAGAAAGGCTGAATGAATTCAGAAAGATTGAAATCATACAAAACAATATCTCTGACCACAGTGGAGTCAAGCTGGAATTTTGCAAGGGACAGAAGTCCAGGTTTCACACAGTGATTTGGAAATTAAACAGCATAATCTTAGAAAAACAGTGGGTCAAAGAGGAAATCTCAAAAGAAATCAATGACTACCTTGAATCAAATGATAATGATAACACAACATACCAAAATTTATGGGATGCAGCAAAAGCAGTACTGAGAGGGAAATTTATAGCCATAAATTCATATATCAAAAAAGAAGAAAGACGGAAAATTGAAGAACTAAATACACATTTGAAGGAATTAGAAAAACAACAACAAAGTAACCCAACAGGAAGAAGAAGGAAGGAAATAACAAAGATAAGAGCAGAACTAAATGAAATAGAAAATAAGAAAGCACTTGAAAGGATAAACAAGACCAAGAGCTGGTTTTCTCAGAAGATCAACAAAATTGACAAACTTGTAGCCAGAAAAAAAGAGAGAAGATGCAAATACACAAAATAAGAAATGAGAAAGGCAATATCACCACTGACCCCACAGAAATAAAGACTATCATAAGAGGATACTTTGAAAAACTATATTCCAACAAAAATGACAATTTAAAGGAAATGGACAAATTCCTAGAAACACATGAGCAGCCAATATTGACAAAAGAAGAAATTGATGTTCTTAACAAACCAATCACAAGCAGAGAGATAGAATCAGTTATTAAAAATCTCCCAACTAAGAAGAGCCCAGGGCCAGACAGCTTCACAGGTGAATTTTACAAAACATTCTGGAAAGAACTAACAACAATCCTGCTGAAACTATTCCAAAAAATCGAAACAGAAAGAACATTGCTGAACTCCTTCTATGATGCCAAAATTACCCTAGAACCAAAGCCAAACAAAGACACCACAAAAAAGGAAAATTACAAACCAATTTCTCTAATGAACCTAGATGCAAAAATTCTTAACAAAATACTTGCTAATCATATTCAACAATACATTAAATGAATTATACACCACAACCAAGTGGGATTCATCCCAGGTATGCAAGGATGGTTCAACATAAGAAAATCAATCAATGTGATACACCATATAAACAGATTGAAGGAAATAAATCACAATATTATATCTACAGATGCAGTAAAAGCATTTGACAAAATACAGCACCCTTTCTTGATAAAAACACTCCAAAAGATTGGAATACAAATAAATTTTTTTGAACATGATAAAGAGCATATACAAAAAACTTAAAGCCAACATTGTTTACAATGGAGAAATCCTAGAATCCTTCCCTCTGACCTCAGGAACAAGACAAGGATGCCCATTGTCTCCGCTCCTAATTAACATTGTCTTAGAAGTACTTGCTCGAGCACTGAGGCAAGAACCAGATATAAAAGGCATTCAAATTGGAAAGGAAGAAGTCAAAATTTCATTATTTGCAGATGAAATGATCCTATACATAGCAAACACTGAGAGATCTGCAACAAAGCTTCTAGAACTCATAAATGAGTTTAGTAAAGTCGCAGGTTATAAGATCAATGTGCAAAAATCAGTAGCATTTCTGTACACCAATAATGAGAAAGATCAGGAGGAAATCAAGAAACAAATACCATTGAAAATAGTAAATAAAAAAAATCAAATACTTAGGAATAAATTTAACTGAAGAGGTAAAAAATTATACACCGAGAACTATACAAGACTCTTCAAGGAAATCAAAGAAGACCTAAATAAATGGAAGAATATTCCTTGTTCATGGATAGGAAGACTGAAAATTATTAAGATGTCTATCCTACCAAAACTGATCTACACATTCAATGCAATCCCAATAAAAATCAACACAGCCTTCTTTAAGGAACTAGAAAAACTATGAAATTTATTTGGAAAGGAAAGAGACCCTGAATAGCCAAAGACATACTGAAAAAGAAAAATGAAATTGGAGGAATCACACTACCAGACTTCAAAACATACTACAAAGCTACGGTGGTGTAAACAGCATGGTATTGGGATAAGGAGAGACACACAGACCAATGGAATCGAATTGAAAGTTCTGATATAGAACCTCACATATATAGCCACATAATATTCGATAAAGCCACCAAACCCTCTCAACTGGGAGAGAGTGGCCTATTCAACAAATGGTGTCTGGAGAACTGGATAGCCATATGTAGAAGAAGAAAAGAGGATTACCATCTCACACCTTATACAAAGATCAACTCGAGATGGATCAAAGACCTAAATATAAGAGCCAAGACCATAAAAACCTTAGAAAGCAATGTAGGGAAACATGTACAGGACCTTGTAATAGGAAAAGGATTCATGAATATCACACCAAAAGCACGAGCAGCAAAAGAACTTATAGATAAATGGGACTTCCTCAAAATTAAAGCCTTCTGCACCTCAAAGGAGTTTGTCAAGAGAGTAAAAAGGGAGCCCACACAGTGGGAGAAAATATTTGGCAACCATATATCTGATAAGAAACTTTTAACTTGCATATATAAAGAACTCCTATATCTTGAAAATAAAAAGATAAACAACCCATTTAAAAAATGGGAAAAAGATTTAAACAGACACTTCTCTAAAGAAGAAATACAAAAGGCTAAAAAGCACATGAAAAAATGCTCCAAATCTCTAGCTATCAGGGAAAGGCAAATCAAAACTACAATGAGATACCATCTTACACCCATAAGATTGGCAACTATGAAAAAAAACAGAAGAATACAAATGCTGGAGAGGATGTGAAGAAAGGGGAACACTCATCCACTGCTGGTGGGAATGCAGAAGGATCCAGCCATTCTGGAGGACAGTATGGCGGTTTCTCAAAAAACTAGCCATAGATTTGCCATATGACCCAGCAATACCACTGTTGGATATATACCCAGCAGAACTGAAAACAAGGACACAAGCCGATATATGTACACCAATGTTCATAGCAGCATTGTTCTCTATTGCCAAAAGTTGGAATCAACCCAAATACCCATCAACAGATGAGTTGATCAATAAAATGTGGTATATAAACAGAATGGAATACTACTCGGCTGTAAGAACAAATACACTACAAACACACGTGATAACATGGATGAATCTTGAGAACCTTATGTTGAGTGAAGCAACCCAGGCATTGAAGGACAAATACTACATGACCTCAATGATATGAAATAAGCAAGCTGCCTCAGAGAGTAAAGAGACTGAATGATAGGCTTACAGGAAATCAGGGGTGGAGGAAGGATGTGAGCTGACGTCTGCAGGGGTGGAATTTTTGATGAGCTGGTGGTAAGTATGAACACAAAGAAGAGATAAAATGGGAGCAAGGGGTTGCCTTAGGGAGGGACTTTGAGGGTGGCTGGGGATGGGCGGATGTGTAATATGGCCCAAATTGGGGGTGGGAGGGGTAGCATACGAACATAGGAGTGTGGTCACCCCTCGGGCTGAAGTGTGGTTTGCTGGCCTGGCGGGGGAGCAGCCGCGGCAGGCCAAGCCGCTGCCCCCATAATAGGGTGGCTGGTCGGACTCACCGCCACCCCTGAAGGGAGCTCGGCATGGGCGCAGAGTGCCCTCGGGTCTCCCCTTCTCGGCAGCCATGCTTCCGCGGCCGCCCCTCCTCCCGGATGGTGCCACACGATGCCTGTAGGGCGGCACCCTTCTTCTTCTTTCTCCCTGCGCAGCCACAGGGTGGAAAATTTCAGTGTGCCCTTTTCCCCTCCCCCGACAGCAGCAACAGCCAGGCGTGGGCGGAGAAATCCAGTCTGCCCTTTTCCCCTCCCCTGACTGCAGCAATAGCCCGGCGTGGGCGGGAAACTCAAGTCTGCCCTCCACCCCAACAACAGCAGCCACCAATCCCTAAACCATGCCCCTTCCCCCAGCAACAGCGACAGCCAATCCCTAGCCACCACCCCTCCCCCGTCCAGTACCGCCCACTGACCTTTCGCCGGCAACCAATCAGAACAGGGCGTGGCTTTGACCAATCAGCCTTCCCCAGCCCCTATAAAACTGTTGCCTCTCCCTCAGTAAAGTGGACTTGCGTGTTTACCTTGTCTCCACGGTAGTTTTTCTGCCGTGTGCCCTCCAGTCCTGAGAGCCCCCAACAAGTGCCTGGCCTCCCTTGTCCCCAGTTCGTCGCCTGCTTCTCTGGGCGACCCCTTCGTCGCCGGCTTCGCCGGGCGACCCCGTCAGCCGAACCGCGCAACCCCTGTGAGACCGACCCCTCGTCTGCTGCCGGACCAACCCCTCGTCCCAAGTGGGACCGACCCCTCGTCCCAAGCGGGACCGACCCCTCATCCAGAGCTGGACCGACCCCTCGTCCTCAGCCAGACCCCACCTCTACCGACCGAGCAAGCCGCCACATAGAAGAGTGTCAGGTGTTGGTGGAGAGTAAAATGCCAAGAAAATCGTATCAAAATATAATTAAGAGGGTTACCTGTTTAGAATGCTCGGAGGGGATGGTCCGATGCGGGACGGGCTCCTGGGGAATGTCTGAATGCTCATTTTGCCAGAGTGGGTGGCACCATTGGGTAGAGACCCAAGTAGTGAGAGTGGGTGTGGACCCACATCCTGGGGAGGACTAATGCCATCAAATAGAGGGAACTGTATCTCTCGAGAGAAAGGGTGGCTCCCAGGGCATTGGGACAGTTGAGCAAGTTAAGCCCTGAACACTATTCCAACTATCTCTGAACGTGGCTCCTCGAGAAATGGAGGTTGGCTGTCACTGTTGGAACCAAGGTGGATGGGAAAATGGATGTTAAATGTGTGGAACCAAGGTAAATGGGGGGTAAGAGAGGAGTTTTGTGAGAGTACACAAGGATGGATATAAAACATGTAATATTACACCATAACATATAGGAGATGACAGACTGATAATGTAAACCATAATATAAAACATAGGATAACTAAAAAATTAGAAAACTGTGTATCCTAAAGTATACACCACAATGTAAGCACAGATGTCACCTTGTTTGAAAGCTATTGTCTCAGACTCTGTACATCACTTTAAGTAAAGATGATGTGAATAGGGTGTAAGAGTATCGCTGTGGAAGGGAAAAGGTTTTGTGATGGATGTGTGGGAGTGCTGTATATTATATATATGAATTGCTGTGATCTAGGGCTCTTGTTAAGAGAAGTTCAATAATTAGGGGAAAAAAAAAGAAAAATATAGGATGTAGAATTTTTTCCACGTCAACACGTATTCTATATCTAACCTTTAAACCCATCACTATATGTCATTTTGCTAGTAAGGTATCCTGACATTATATTGGGCTTCAATTTTCAGGAAGTTCTGGATCACAGAGTGTTTCAACAATGGCAATGGAGGAATACTGGTATAGGATACTATTGACAGGTGATATATGGCTGACAGGGAGCTATACAGGACATATGTCCAGGGTGCATGGTAATGTTTGGATATACTCATTGTGGCAACAATTAAAAACTACAGCTGGGGGGGTACTGGGTTCCTGGCCGGTGGTGCTCTGTCATGGTACCTAGCGGAGCAGCAACAGTCTCCCAGGTGCAGCGGCAAGGACCAGGAAGTAATGAGGGTCCAACAGTGAGCCCCTGATGCTAATGACTATGCTTGTGAGCTGATATGCCTGAAATAAAAACAAGGCCTAGAGCAGCATTGTGCCTGGGAATTTCCTCCTGACAGCCTTCATGTTACTCAAATGTGGCCAGTCTCGAAGCCAAACTCAGCATGTAAATGCAATGCCTTCCCCCCAGCGTGGGACATGACACCCGGGGATGAGCATCCCTGGCACCGAGGGATCACTATCAACTACCAACTGATGATGCAACTGGAAAATGACCTTGAATGAAAGGTTCAATGCAGATCAGCAGAATATCCCTGTCTACATAAAATAACATGACTTTAAAATGCTGTTTGACCTAATGTAAGGGGGAAATGGAAAGGAAAAATGAGTTTATATGGCTACGAGTCTCTAAAAAAGAGTCTGGAGCTGTCAGAAGGATTGCCCTTATGCACAACTGAGCAGAATCTAAGAGACAGATAAAGTAGATACAACCACCAGGTATTGGCTCCTTTGAGAGCCAAAGAGACCCATGGGTGCCATGGTCATGGCAGATAGGGTTAACTGCCATGTCAGATGGCCCTTCTTTGGAGCTAGTGTTTATGTGTGATGAATCTGGACTCAGATGGGATCTCTCTTCATAAGCTTTCATGCTACTGTGCTGGAGTTGTAGCTGGTGTTGTGGTTTAAGATATATTTAGGGGATCTGAATCTCTGGACTGACAATGTGATAGCCAGGCCCTGAGCCTCAACAGACTCCAGCACCTACAATCTGATTTATTGGACTCACCTCACTCAGCTAAGATGGAGTTGAAGAAGGACAACCACCACACCATGGAGCCTAGAGTGCCTACAACTGAAATCGGGAGGATTGCATCCAGTATCCATGTGGAATCTGAGCCTCCTCTTGACATAGAGGTGCAATGGACACAACCATTCCAATGTCTACAGAGAAAAGGTGGCATTGGAGTGGGAAAAGTGGACATGGTGGCTAATGGGTATGGGGAATGGCAGGAAGAGATGAGATGTGGAGGCATCTTTGGGACTTGGAGCTGCCCTGGATGGTGCTGCAGGGGCAATCACCGGACATTGTAAATCCTCACAGGGCCCACTGGATGGAATGGGGGAGAGTATGTGCCATGATGTGGACCATTGACCATGAGGTGCAGAGGTGCCAAATGAAATGGATGTGTCATGATGATGGGAATAAGTGTTGCTGGGGGGGGGGGGTGGGGAGTGGTGGGGTTGGGATGGTGGGGTTGAATGGGTCCTCATATATTTTTTTAATGTAATATTTTTACAAAATCAATTAAAAATAAAAAAAACAAATTAATTAATTAATTAGGGTAGAATTGACATCTTAGTGATATTTATTATTCCAATCCATGCCATGGAATCCCTTCCATTTATTTACACATTCTTTGATTTCTTTTAGTTAAACTTTAGCAGTTTTCTGTATGCAAGATAGACAGATTGACAAATGAAGTCAAACTGAGAGTTCAAAAAAATAGGAAGTTCACATCTATGGTCAATTGATTTTTGGCAAGACTGCCAGTCCAACCAAAGGGGATAGAGAAATCTCTGCCGAAAATGGTGCTAGATATGGTGACTTTTTCACAACATAGATTTGTCCTGAATGATATTGGAGGGATAGATGAAGGGCATTGTATGTCCTGCCATAACCCACTGAATGGACAGGGAGAGTGGGTGTAAAATGCAATGTAAACTTTAATCCATACTCTGTATCAGTGTCCAAAATGTATTCATTAATTGCAATGAATGTACCACAATAATGAAAAAATTTCAAAAAGTACAGTATGAAAATTCCATGTGGTAAAGGAAATGTTCTGTATCATGGCAAAATCAATATCATGCTGGTTGTGATATTTTACTACAGTTTTGAAAGATGTCACATTGGGAAGGACTGGGTAAAATGTACATGGTAATTCTCTGTATCATTTCTCTGTACCATTTCTTTGTATCATTTCTTATAATTGTATGTGAATCTGCAATCATCTCAAAATAAAACATTTTAAAAACTTAGAGAATTTTTTTTGCTGTGAGAACAACATTTCCATATCCAAAGAATGAAAGAGAACCCCTATCTCTACATTTTACACAAAATTAACTCAAATGACCGAAATATTTAAGCCAGAACCATAAAATTCCTAGAAAAAAATGTAGGAAACATCTTCAACATCTTGAGGTTGGAGGTGGTTTCTTAAATGTTATACCCAAAGCAAGAACAACTTAAAAAAATAGAAAAATGGGACCACCCCAAAATTGAAAATGCTTTACTTAAAATAACTTTGTCTGGAAGGTGAAAAAGGTGGCCTACTCAAGCGAGAAATTATTTCTAAGGTATATTCAATAAAGGTTTAATATGAAGGATATTATTTTTAAAAGGTCCCTCAACTCTCTGATGAAAAGACAATCCAATTTTTAAAGGGGCAAAAGTCTTGAAAGGATATTTTCTGAAGCAAAAATGCAAACGGTTCAAAAAACCTTGAATAAAAGGGGAAATGGTACATACGAATTAGTTTATATGTCTAAGAGACTTCAAAATGAGTCAGGAGGTCTTCAGAGAGGCAATGCATATGCACATCTCAGCAGGCTGTGATAGACATCCAAAGTAGATACTACCCAAAATAGTGGGCCTCCTGAGTGCTACAGAAATACCTAAGTTCTACAGTTATGGCAGATAGCTCTGGAATTTGTTGCCTTGCCAGTGGGCCCCACATTCAAGTTTGTGCACTGAAGAGTGACAGAGTTGTACTCAGATGTGGCTTTTCTACACAAAACTTTTCTGTCCATTTTTTTGAGCATATAGTTGATTAGACTTGGTGGGTATATGCCTAGGAGACTTGAATCTCTTGGATGTCTATATGCCATCTGGGCCCTGAGCCTTGGTGGAGTTGAAGCACATAGTCTACAGTTCATTAGACTCACCTAGGACAACTAACAAGGAGGTGAGGATGGACAACCACTACACCAAGGAACCAAGAGTATCTACAACTTCAAGGAAGAGTCCCATCCAACAGCCATATGGAATCAAAGCCTCCTTTCAATACCAGTGGAGTGAGCATCACCGTTCCAGATTCCTCAGGGTTGGCACATAAAAATATGGACTGGAGTGGACTTACTGGCATTCCTATATAGACTTATCATGATTCTAGCAATAGAACAAATGTTATCATTTTTATGGAGACCTTGGACACAGGATCTGCAGAAGACAAGGAGAGGGAAAAAGAGGTGTAATTTAGGTCATTTTCAGGACTTGGAATTTCCTGAATGATTTTGCAAAGACACATTATATATCCTGCCATTATTCTATGAATGGAGTGGGAGAGATTGTAAAGTACTATGTAAACTTTCATCCATGATGCGTGGCCATACTCCAAAATGCATTCAATTGCAGTGAATGTACCAAACTAATGAAAGATCATGTTAATGTGGGGAAGGGGTGTGTGTGTGTGCAGAGTTGGGAATATGGGAATCCCCTATATTTTTAATGTAACATTTTATGTCATCTTTGTATGTTTTAAAAATAAAATAATATATTTTAAAAAGCATATGAAAAGATGTTCAACATAACTAGCTACTAAGAAATGCTAAATCTAAAGTACCATATGATATCATCTTACTTCTATTAGACAGGGCACTACTAAAAAAACAGGAAACTACAAGTGTTGGAGTGGATGTAGGGGAATAGTAACACTCATTCCTTGCTGATGAGCATGTAGAATGGGGCAGCCACTGTGTAGGATGGTTTGGTGGTATATCAGGAGGATAGAGAATGTCCATATGATCCAGCAATCCCACTACTAAGATAATATCTAGAATTGAAAGCAGGAATGTGAGGAAATATAGGCACCTCAATGTTCATTGCAGCAATATACACAATTTGCAAATGGGGGAAATTTAAAAATAAAATATTTTTATGCTTAAGAAATTTCATTGTGAGTCAGGAGGTCATTCCATAGGTTACACTTAATGCAAGTCTCAGGTGGATCTCACAAATGTCACAGTAAACAAAGACTCAAACAGGGGTGCACCCAAGTTATCTAGAGAAATCAAGACAGTATAGGTAAGACAGACAATCCCATAAAATCAGCATCCCATCAGTCAGTTTTATCTTGGAATGTATGATAACCTATCATCCAAATGTAAAAGGATGAGACTCATGTATCATTTCCCTACACGTGATTCTTTTACTCCTTTTATTAGTACCTATAATTAGCATTATAGCCACGAAATATATGTGCCAGGGACTTACTTAAATATTTGGACTCTTCATATGTTGTTTAAGCCCTAAATCCAAGCAGACATCCAACCAAGACTTAAATCTCCTGGTCAGCAGACACGCTCAGGATAACTAACAAAATGAAGATGATGGACAATGCCCATACCAAACAACAGCGAGTCTTTACAACTGCAAGCAAGAAAGTTCCACTCATCCACCCCATAAGATCTATGCACCTGCTCATACTGAAGAGCAGCAGGCATTACCACCCCCAAATCCTCAATTTTAAGGAATGAATGAACATAAATGTCTGTTGCAACTATGGACCAAATTTTAAAAAATCATTATAGTAGTAACAGAAGGACTTGTTATGTTGTTATGGCAATAATGGTTACCAAATGTTCTGATGGGAGGGAGAAGAAAAAGGGGGGGCAAAGGACATTTTAAGGGCATTCTAATTTTTAATGATCAAAAATCATACATTTAGAATTAACAAGTTGGACTTAGTTTAAATGATCCCAATTTTGTTGGCAACATCCAAATCATCATAGTCAGGAGCCTGTTGAGCATATGCCTTCTTCTCTCCATCAGGCCTGATCAGGGTCTTGAACTTGGCCATGTCAAGGCCATAAAGCTTCTACACATCTTGCTTGATCTGGTACTTCTTGGTCTTGATATCCACAATGAACACAAGTGTGTTATTGACTTCAGTCTTATTCATGGCTGATAGAGTAGTCGGGGAAAATGATATCCTTCATAATGTTGCAATAATGGATGCAGGCCACTATACATTTTGCCAAAACCTTTTAAATTGGTGCAAAGTGTCAACCATAATGTATACTATAGACACTGCTAAGGAGCAATGCTTCAATATGTTTTCATCAATTGTAACAAATACACCACGTATACGTAAGATATTATTAATAGGGAAGCTGTGAGATGGGGAAGGAATGGGATATATGTTCATGTTTTATTTCCTATAGCTGATGTATAGATATTGAAACATAGCTACAAAACATGTTTCCATTTTGGGTTACATTATCATTTATATTTTAGACTACACAATTTTCTAAAATTTTAGTTACACTACGGTATACATCATGGTTTACATTTATGCCTACAGATTTTTATACATTTTTGGTGATATTTATCATGTCCTATATCCGTCATTGTATGATCTCGTGGAACACTTCCATAGTACACGAATTACCCTCCTTCCCTCTAATCTATTTCTCTTTCCCTCTCCCCTCAGGGCACACAGTGACAACCAAGCTTCACTGCTTGAAGGACACGTTTCAAAGATACTTGCTAAAAGGCTGAGAACTTGACACACTTGACTATTCGCCCACATTGAGAACAAAAATGAATATGTAAAACATTGCTAAAATTTTAGAAAACTGTACAGTCTAAAATATAAACCATTATGTGAACCAAAATGGAACCATGTTTGGTAGCTATGTTTCAATATCTGTACATCAATTGCTGCAAATATAACATGAGCATGTAAAAAGATCATTGCTGGGGAAAGGGGAAAAGGGTTTGATTTTGGATATATGGGAGTCCCTTATAACTTATATTTGAGTGACTGTGATATAAAACTTTTTTGAAGACAAATTAAAAATTAGAAAAAAGATAGAAAGGATGTAGACTGAGGAAAAAATGAAAGAAATTATCTTGCCAATGAATGTACAGGGCAACATCTATTCCAGTAATGAAAGGCAAAATATAAATAACAAAATTTCATAATATTTTTCATTTTTAATCCCCAACTTATTCTTAGTTTTTTTTTTTAGTTTTTCTAAATTAGTATGTCTTCTATTTCTAATCTTTAAATCTATTACTATAATTAATTTTCCTATTAATTGACTTTGGCAATATAATGGTCTTCATTTTTGAAGAATTTTTGAAGAATTTTTGGACCGCAGAGAGGTTCAACGATGGCAGGGGAGGGATGCTGTTGTGGGGTGTTATTGATGGGGGGCACATGGTTGGGAGGGATTTATCCAGGGCATGTATATAAGGTAAATAAAAATGTTCATATATACATTGGGTATTTTCATAATTGTTACAGTTACAAATGACAAATGAGGGAGTGCTGAGTTCCTACCCAGGGGACCTTTGTCACATTCTCCAATGGAACAGCAACAATCCCCCAAATGTAACATCAGAGACCAGTGAAAAAGAATGGTCCAGTGATAAGCCCTTGATACTGATAAGTATGCTTATGAGCCAATATGCGTGAACTATAAACTATGCTTTGTGCTGCAGAGCACCTAATAGTTACCTCCTGAGAGCCTCTGTTATGCTAAAATGTGGACACTCTCTAAACCAAACTCAGCATCTAAATGCATTATTCACTGTGGGACATAACTCCTTGGTATGAGCCTTCATGGTGCTGAGGGATTAGTATCAATCACTAACTGGTGACAACTAAAAAGTGGCCATGAATATAAGGGTCAACCAAGACCAGCAATGCATCTCAGTGTCCATGTAGGATCATGGGTTAAAACCTGCTTTTTGACCTTGAATAAAAGGGGGAAATGGCAAAGACCAATGAGTTTATATGGCTAAGAATGTCCAAAAAAGCATCGGGAGGTCATCAGAGGGGTCATTCTTACACACACCTCAGCAGGACCCCATAGACAGCTGAAGTAGATACAACATCAGTTGCTGGTTCTACTGAGGCTTATGGAGATCCACAGGTTCTATGGTCATGACAGATGACTCTGGAGTTCAGTGCCATGTCAGTGGGCCCTACTTTGGAATTTGTACGTTTGAGTGTTATGGAGTTGGACTCTGACGTGACCTTTCTACACATGCCTTTTCTGTCACTGTTACTGGATCTGTGGTGGGTGCTATGGTTGATGTATACTAAGGAGACATGAATCTCGGGACTGTCCATGTAACAGTCAGGCCCTGAGCCTCAGTAGTCATGCAACTCCTACCCTCTAGTTGATTGGACTTACCCAGGTCAGCTAATAAGGAGGTGAAGAAGCTCAACCACAACACCAGGGAATTGAGAGGGCCTAAAGGTGCAAGCCAGAGAATAGCATCCATCATCCATGTGTAATCTAAGCCCCATCTCAATATAGAAGTTGGAATTGACATGAGCATCTCAAGGTCCACAGGATGGAGGAATAAAATATGGATTTAGTGTGGACTTACTGATATTCTATTACAGAATTATTGTGACTAGCAGTTGAAGAATTGTAGCATTGATATGGTAAAATTAGCCATGGTCATTGCTGAGAGCAGGGAGAGTTATGAAGAGATGTGATGTGGGGGTATTTTTGGGACTTAGACTGTCCTAAATGATATTGCAGGTACAGAAGATGGACAATATACATCCTGTCATAATTCACTGAATGTACTGGGAGAGACTTTAAATTAAAATGTAAACTACTATCCACGTGGTGCAGCACTGCTCCAAAATGTATTCACCAAATGCAATGAATGTGCCACAATGATGAAAGAGGTTGATTTGGGAGGAGTGAGTTGGGGATGTGTAGTGTATGGGGACTTCTTATATTTTCAAATGTAACATTTTTTGAGATCTATGTATCTTCAAAAAATAAAATTAAAAAATGTGATGGAGTGGAGGGGTGGGGAGTGGGTTATATGGGAACCTTTTATGTTTTTAAGGTAGCATTTTTGTGTGATTTATTAACTTAAAAAAAGATAACTAAAAATTTTTAAAAATAGGAAATAAAAAAAATATTTGCCAGGGGAGGGCGAAAGTGTTTGACAAAGGATATATGGGAGTCCCCTATATTATATATGTGACTTTACATTCATCTAAAACTTCTTTGGAACACAACGAAAAATAATAAAGAATGTATACTCTGAGAAGGAATGAACAAAATTGCCTTACCTCTGTACTTACAGACTAAGACTGATTGCAGTGATGAAAGGCAAAACACCAAAAACAAAGTTCTATGATATTTTTCATTGTTTAATTCCCCACCTTATTTTTTACTTCATTTTAGTTTTTCTAAATTAGTATGTATTCTATTTCTAATCTTTAAACCTATCAATACTATTCATTTTCCTACTAACTGAATTTGACAATACATTAGACTTGATTTTGGAGAAGTTTGGATCATAGAGGGGATAAAATATGGTAGGCGAGCTCATTCGTGTGGGATGATATTGACGGGGGACACATGGTTGCAAGGGAGTCTCCAGGATTTGTACATAAGGTACATAAAAATGTTCACATATTCTTTGGGTATTTTCATAGTACTTACAGTTAAAAACAACAATTGAATGAGTGCTGAGTTCCTAACCCAGGGAGCTCTGTCATATTCCCCAATGGAACAGCAAAAATCCTCCAAGTACAAGGACAAAGATCAATGCAGAAACATAGTCCAATGATGAACCCTTGATAATGAAGACTCTGCTTTAGAGGCTATGTGCCTGAAATTTGAACTAGGCCTAGAGCTGCAAGGTGCCTAACAGTTACCTCTTGAGAGCCTCCTTGTTGCTCAAATGTGACCACTCTTTAGGCAAAACACAGCATGTAAATAGGGTACCCCAAGGTGGGTCATGACTCCTGGGGATAAGACTCCCTGTCACTGAGGGATTACTACCAATCCCTAACTGATGATGCAACTAGAAAAAGTCTTCAAATATAAGGGGGTCCACAGGATGGGGGAATAGAGTATGGATTAGAGTGGACTTACTAATATTCTATACATGAACTATTGTGATTAGAAATCAAAGTAATCAAAGTAATCACACATTGGTGTGGAGAAAGTTGCCATGGTGGCTGCTGAGGGTAGGGAGTGGGAGGAAGAGATATGATGTGGGGTCATTTTCAGGGCTTGGTTTTGTCCTGGGTGGTGCTGCAGGAACAGTTACCAGACATTGTATGTCCTCCCATGGTCCACTGGGTGGACTGTGGGAGAGTGTGGGCTATGGTGTGGACCATTGACCATGAGGTGCAGAGGTGCTCAGAGATGTATTTACCAAGTGCAATGAATGTCTCATGATGATTAAGGATGATGTTGTAATGGGGGGAAGAGTGGGGTGATTAGGATGGGGGTATATTGGGAGCTTATATTTTTTTCAATTTAACATTAAAAAAATAAAGACAGAAAAAAAGAATTGGAAAGAAAAAAATAAATAAAATCTAAAAAAAGGGGGGGTTATGTTAAAGAAAATTGCATTTATATGGCTAAGAGTCTTCAGGAAAGAGCCAGGAGGTCATCAGATGCGTCATGCTTCTGCATGCCTCAGCAGTATCCCAGAGACAGACAAAAAAGGTACAAACACAGGTACAGGTGCTCCTGAGGGATTTGGAATCACACAGGTTCTATGGTCATGGCAGATCACTCTGGAGTTCAGTGCCTTTTCATTGTGCCCTATTTTGGAAGTTGTGTTCCTGTGTGTGATTGCGTTGTACTCAGATGTGACATTCCTACACTGCCTTTTCTGTCACTTTTACTAAAACTGTGGTTGGTGCTGGGTTGACGTATACTCAACGGACTTGAATCTTTGGACTGGCTATGAGATTTAAGCTGGTCCCTGAGCCTCAGAAGATTGCAGCTCCTACTGTTTGGTCCATTGGACTTACCCAGGTCTGCTTACAGGGAGATGAATGAGGTTAAGTCAGGCGAGCAGCCCATGTAACTAGCGCAGCTGCTCGGCACATTGTCGGATGAGAAAACTCTGGCAAGCACATGTTTTGGGGAATACCCTAAAGATGGCACCGAAGCCTGAGGCAAAAGCATGTGGGTCTGCCCCTGTACTTGCCTCACCCCCCAGCAACAAGAGCAAATGAGCCTACCAGCCTCGCTGAATTAGCATAGCCAATCAGCTATAGACATGCCTGCTAACAGCATATAAAAGCTATAGCACTTCCTGAATAAACCAGACCTGCGTCAAGAACCAGCGTCTCTGGAGTGGTTATTGAGTGTTCACTTGCTCCATCGTTCTTACCTCTGCCTGGTCACAGTTCCCCGACCCAAGTGGGCAACAATTGGCACCCGAACAGGGACCCTGCAGTAATCCTACAGTGAGCCACCCCGTGGCCATCTCATCTATAGTTTGTAAGTGACCCTTGCCATGGGTAATCTCACCTCACATGAAAAGGCCCGCCAGGTGCATGCCCTGCATGCTCTCTTGGCAAGTAGGCATGTAAAAATCTCTGAAAAAGAACTAAACCAATATTGGGATCTTGTTGTGCGCTTTAACCCCTGGCTTTCTACCGCTGCTTTTTCTTTAAATGTTTGAAGATATTGATCGTATTAAGAAAGAAATTATTAGTGAAATGCAAAATTCTAAGAAAATAAAAATCTAAGGTTCACTCCAGACACAACTACAAGCCTTGGACAAGAATATCATATTGCTGAAAGTCATACATTTTTCCTCCATTAAGTCAGAATAATGCAAAATGATTTTGTACAGTAACCTAACAAATTAAATGAACTAATACAAAATTTCTGATATTGTTCCTAGCATAGTAATGAATATTTTTATTTATTGTCATTGAACCCCATACAGATTCACTTCCCACATCTCCTTCCTATTTCCACTGTGCTATTTCCATCCTACATCATCTCCCTGGGGATTTGACAACAGTCACAGTAACATCTACACAGAGTGAGTTTTAATCATAGCAAGTCTTTTCATGAACTTAACCCCTGAAAATTGTAACTGTCTCTCTAATAACTTCAAACATAAATATCCATCTTGTGAACAAAATTCAAGGCTCTCTTTTATCTGCCTGCTACCACCCTAACCAGGCTCATGTGCCACTTTTCATGCTCTGCCCCTTAGTGTTCATCGGATATAAAGAATTATTTTTTAAAATTCACAACTTAAAGATTTATTGATCTAATATTTGTGTCCCTGTCCTCATTTCTTGGTGTACTTATAGCACTTTCTCCTCTCGAAATTACCCTACTTCCTACTTCAAGCCTCCGTGCAGTCATGAGCTCCATTTTGAAACTTTCAATAATCTCCACATGTTGTGACCAAACTTTTGGATCCACTTCAGCATGATTTGAAGGCCACCACAGGATACTGCTGGTATCCATTTCTATATATATTGTGTATATCTGTTTGAGATAAGGAACAATGTCTTACTCATTTCCTTATTCCCAAAATTCATATTTAGTGCCTAAATGAATTATTCGATAAATGTTTGTTGAATGACTAAAAGAAAATAAATGAAAGAATATAGTTAAACAGATGCTTGCAACAACTGTAGACAAAGAAGCAGCAGTGAAACAAGGAAAAACACTGCCAAGAGAAGGAAGTCCCATTAGTGAGAGCTAATGCCTGAGGAATGAGATTGGAGAAAGAAGGTAGTTTGTTGTATCTGCTATCTCCCACCACAATCAGTCTTTTTAATACAGTAGGACTTTGTATTTTCGCTTACTTACATGCACAATCTGTTGATGCACCTAAAGTTTCTAGCAATAAAAGGGGTTCCTGGAGTCCCATACATTCCTCCAGCACTGATGAAGATTCTGTGATACACCCAGAAATTATCAAGGCAGGATCTGGGTTCCTCAATGCAGATATTTCTTGAATGATGGATGGAAATGTATATTCTGTTCCCAGGATGAAAATTGAGATTGAACCACTCATGACGACACTACAAGACAAAATTGCATTTTCTCTTCACCACAGATTAACAGATTAGTAAAGTTGACTTGAGAGGGTGTGGGGGAAGAAATTAGAGTTTCCATGACTTGAAGGATTCCATTCCCATAAGCATCATTAATCTAGTATTCTTTTGTCTCTATTATCTCTTAGATATTTATTTCTATGGAGATAAGAAAGAAAAACACAATGAAATACAGTGCTGATTTTGACCCTGGGGAGACAGCTTTGGAGATTCCTGTTCATCTCGTATCCCAGTGGTCTCCTTCCTTCCTAGAAGGAGGTCACCTCTCTTTAGGTGTGAGCTCTAATATTACAATGATTCCCAAAATGACTGTGCTATGTCTACTTCTGGAGAGAGATTCTGACTACATTAAAATATCTTCTTTCCAATCTCTCTCCTCTGGAGTTGGCTATACACATGGGGCTTCCCTCTCTCTACAGGATACCTTCTTGTCTCACTGCATTACTCCCGAATAGTTAGCAATATCATTTGTTTTTTCATTCAACAAATATTTATTCAGCAGTATTGTATTGTGAGCAGTAAACTGTGTGCTGGGAATGAAGAGAAAGGTAAGATGTTTTGCTTCCACTCAAATGTCTCATAGGAAAAGCAAGGCAAGGGACAAGGAAATAATTACAAAACCCTAAAGCAGCCCTGGAGTACTCCTGAAATGTATGTCTGTACAGATCAGGATCTGCCTCTCCGTTTCTGCGAAAAATGCTCCTGGGACTCAGATGAGGACTGCATTGAAGTTATAGAACACTGTGTAGTACAGACAATTTAGAAATATTAAATCTTCCTATCCATGGACACAGACTGCCTTGTCCTTTACTTAGGTATTTTCTAAATTCTCGCAATATATTTTTTTTCATTGTATAACCTCTTTAATTAAAATTATTATTGGGCATTTGGCTCTTTTAAAGGCCAAATTGAATAGTTTTTTTAAACATTCATTTTAAATATTCTTTGCTGGTGTATAAAACACAACTACGTTTTCCATGTTAATCTTTTGGCTTGCATTTGGCTGGGTTCATTTATGAGCTCAAATTTTTATTGTGCAAACTTTGGCATGTTCTGTATAAATAATCATGATATCATTGAAAACAGTTTTACTTCTTCCACTTTAATTTGGATGCTTTTTATTTCATTTTATGGCTTAATTCCCATTAAATGCAGTATAAAAATGAATAGCAATAGTGAAAGAAGGCACCCTTGACTTTTTCCAGATTTCAAGGGGATGGCTTTCACTCTTTCAGCATTGAGGATGAGGTTACCTGTGTATTTACAAATATGGTATCAACCATGTTGAGGAAGTTACTTTACCTCATTATTTTTCTGAGAGTTTTTAATGTGAAAATGTGTTAGAATTTATTATTTGCTTTTATACATGAATTGAGATATTCATGTATTTTTCTCTTCATTTGATAACGTGGTTATTATATTGAATTTCTTATATTGAAACCCCTTAGATCCTGAGATAAATTCCACTTGATCATAATGGATACTTTAATATTCTGTTGTATTCAATGTGCTAGTTTGTGTTGAGTGTTGTTGAATATATATCTATAAGGGGAATTGGTCCTTGGTTTTCTTTCCTTTTTATGACTTTATGTAGCTTTGATATCAAATAACTTTAGCCTCAGGGAATGATTTTGGATGAGATAACCTGACCTCAAGTTGCAAGATTTTTGAAAAGTATTGAAATTAATTCTTTAAATATTTCATACATTTCATTATAGAAACTGTTCCTGGACTTCAATTTTTTGGATCTTGTTGGATAAATAATTGAATCTCTTTACTTGTTATAACTTTGTTGAGATCTTCTATTTCTTTGCAGTCAGATTAGGTAAATTGTGTGTTTCTTGGAATTGGCCAATTTTGTCTAGATTGTCTAGATTGTTAGCAGACAATTATTCATATTATTCATTCGTAATCTATTTAATGTCAGCGATAGCTTTTAATGTCTCAAATTTCATTTTGGATTTGGTAATTTGCACACTCTCATTTTTTTCTTTTTCAATAAAAACAAATCTTTGCAGTTTTATTGATCTTTTCAAGAATGAGTTTCATTGGTTCTCTCAATCGTTTATCTGTATTCTATTTTGTTTCCCTCCACTTGTATCTTTGATATTTCCTTCCTTCTACAAACTTTAATTTTAATTTCTTTTCTTAGTTCCTGCAAGTCTGTACAGACTATATATTCATAATTTATTTTTAATATGTTTTCACACTTGTAAATTTATCTGAATTTTTAAAATTCATCCCTACCTTGACCTAACAAAATACTCTGTTTAACCATAAAATAAATAGTAAAATGGACCATGAAGGGTAAAAGAGTTGAAGTGCCAGCTGCAGTTTTGTCACTGCCATCACTGAATAACTTGAGATTACACATTGTTGAATACGTCTCATATGCAAATGACACTCTTGTAAGAGATTCCTGTATAAAAGTGGATCATTGCAAATAAAAAATGAAATAGAAAAGTTTATCATTGGCATCATAGCAGCGTTGTAAAGGTTAACTCTTTTTATGCACAGTTATCAAATATGAATATCAAGATACACTCTTAGCCAGATCCTGGCCCTTCAACGTGGGAAAGTCCTCTGAATCTGAAATCACAGAATCTCTTTGACCTTAACTTGTTCTGGTTGGTAATGGCAAAATACGGTCAAATGTGCATCCCCAGTTTCCCACTGAGTGCTCTAAGAATTCTCACAAATATGGGCTCAAGAAATTAAAGAGAACACAAATTTTAAAATCACCATAGGCACTAAGAATACAAGTTACCATATCTCAGAGCCAGAAGAAAGGCGGACAGTGTGAAAAATGTTCCAGATTTTGAAATGATTCAGATAGTATATAAAACAACACTTTTTAATGAGATTTAGAAAATTTTTAAAATCTTTTAAATATGTAAAATGGCATAAAATATTTCAATAACAAATCAAATAGAACCTGTAATGTTAATATGTACAATGATGAAAATTTAAAATTTCCATGTAGTGGAATTGGGAGAAATGTAGCCACAATGGAAACCAAAGCCACCACCACCACCCTGAAATAGAAATTAGAAATTAAATCAAATTTATTCCTGTAGACTTCCCTACAGTTTACACTTTCTGTGTCCCTGCATTTACTGTCAGTAAAGCATTCTTTCCCATGATGTTTCCTTCCCAAGGCAAAAGAGACTTCTCTGGTTCATTACAGTAATATTTGGTTCCACTGGCTTTTTCCTCCTTGGATAATAGAGATATTTTTTTAAAATCTGCGTTCTAGAAACTCAGGGAGATGAGACATGTATGTGATTATGTAACTATATTTTGTGTAATGTATCTCAGAGCTATGAGGGTCCTTCCAAATCTTCTGAGAAGGTGATCTAATAGTGAGGGGAAAGGAAGATGGCAGCATTAGGGAAAGACCCTAAGACCAGAAATGTTACTCTCTCATCTCTCAATGATGTTACTCCCAAATTTTCTTCTATTGGAAACACAGCTCTTGGAAGTGGAGGAAGAAATAATGACTCCTGTGTTTGAAATATACTCGTTTAGACACTGGCTATATTATAGTGCATTGTGAGGTAAGGACTCTATTATTGCTTTCTACTGTGTCTTGGTTTAAATGATATACGCTGGACCTGAAGGTGTTTATTCTCACTTCCCTATTGTGTGCAGTTTATCTTCAATTAAGTGTTTATCTTTTCTAAACTTCTAATGATAGGTTCCCAAAATAATTATTCTACTCACACAACATAATACAACCGAATAGAACAGAGCTCACTCAAAATGAGTCTTCTCCTCCATCTATATCAAATACATTTCATGGTTTTCAGAAAGCAATTGAATCTTTCACTTCTCCATGGAAAAATACTAGTATTTACCTCTGTAAATATCCCTCAAACCAATTTATGGAAGTTTGTTTAACTTAAATCTCTCTTTTAGGTCCCCTCTTAAAGATTTTTCCTTACATAAAATCCTAAACTGCATTTAAGTTTCACAGATAGCAGACAATTTGATGATTTTTTTTGGTAGACATTTATAGATTCTTCAGGAATAAATTTAGATTTCCATGATAATGAATGTATACTCTCAGTTCAGAGTGAATCGATATTGTTTCCACATATTTTAGGGTCCTGGGGAAGAGTAAAATTTAACTGACAAAACCAGGGATATTTTTTCTTTTTTCTGAGAGAAAATTATGATATGCAGGAATGAGGATGTAAGTAAGATCTAGGAGAGCATAGAATAGTTGACACAGTCTCCATCACTCACTCATGACTTGTTAAAAACTTTTTTTTAAGAATTAATGTACCAGCTAGGTATATTAGTAAAGAAGAGCAGGTTCTAAGGAGATTTTGAAAGAAATACAATTACTCTCTCTTCTTAATTACACTGAACATTAAGTAAGTTTGTCATCTACCTATGCACTTATATGATATGGTGTGAGGTTTGTACAGTAGGTTGGCTCTTATATTTTTTCTGTTTTTTTCATTTTTATTTATTTTAAAAGATACATCAATTACATAATATGTTACAGAGAATATATAGGGTTTTTCCATATGCCCTATTCCTCACAGCTCCCACATTTTCCCACATTAGCAATTTTTTTTCATTTGTGTGGCACATTCATTGCAATTCATAAACACATTTGGGATCACTGCCACTAAGCATGGATTAAAGTCTACATTGAAGTTTACACTCTCTCACACTAAATTCTGTAGATTATGGCAAGATATATAATGGACTGTATCTGGCAGTGCAATGTCATTCAGGTCAACTCCCAAGTTCCCAAAATGCACCTGTCTTACACCTGTTTATCTCTCTCCCTGCCCTAAGAATCTCCATTGTCCACAGCCTCCACATCAGTGATACTCCTTCCATTCTCTTTCTTAGCAGCCTTTTCTCTCTCTTTCTGGTTTGACTTCCTTTACTCTAGAAGAGCAGGAGCTAGCAGGTGTGGTGCTTATTAAGCTATACTTAATGCAAGAGCCTCCTACTACTTACTGAAGAAAAGGGGCATATTTGTGGAGCCAACCATTTCAGAGGAGTCTTCTTGAGTATACAGCATTCCTGATGATAACAGAAGTATCAACTTTCTTAGCTAGCCTGTTTTCTAGTATTTTTCATGCTTCTAGTTACTTGAAAGGCATACCTCTAGGTTCTACAATAATATGAGTGTTCATGGTTACTCTATTTTTTCTCAAAATTCTTAAAAAGTACTTTCTGCTTTTTAAGAGATTTCTGCTAAAAGAAAATAAAATATACAGGTAAAGAGATTTCCACTTGATGAAAATAATCCATACAGGTAAACTTTTTGTAAAAGAACAGATTACAAAAGGACTTTTTTGCAGGATGGAAATCTGGGAATTGTTATACCACATTGTTGGGAGTGAGAACATCAATGACACAATTTCCAGAGTGTAAATATATAACACTAGTATATGTGTAGCTTAGAAAAATATGATTCACTATATATATTTTTTTCCATGAGAATAAAACCCCTCTATTTGATTAAATAAAAATGGTAAACTGCATCGGAAAAAGTTTTAAGTCTAAAGACACAATTACTCTGTTTTACATCTGCAGTATTGGATAGATCATCTCCTTGCTACCTTCTCCACTTTTCTCTGTGGACAAGAGTTATGTAACCAGTATCCTATTAACTAAAACAGGAGTTTTTGAAAAGTTTTCCATTGGTTCTTGCCCTGTTCATTGCTTGTGAAGCATTCAGCCTGCAGTATAAAGTTTAAGTCTTCAAAGTAAAAGCCAAAATGGAGAAAAACAAAAGGAAACCTCACTCTCCCCCAAAAACAAAAAGAATCTACTTTTTCATAAGGGTCAGGGAGAGAATTCTTCACTACCCTTACCTTTCCACCAAATTGATCAGACCCATATTGTCACCGCATTGCCTAGTTTAAAAAATGGCAAGAGGTTGCTGACACCCCAGATGGTCCTGCAACATGCCAGGGGCATCATTCTAGTGGTCCATATTCCTCACACCATGTCTGCCTTAAACAAATTAAAATGCAAGATATCTAACATAATCATTCTATACTGATATTTTTTAGAATATAAAAGGTGCTGACTTTTATTTATTTATTTTAATTATCTTTTTTAAAAGATACATAGATCACAAAAAGTTACATTAAAAATATAAAAGGTTCCCATATACCCCACACCCCACCCTGCCCCACTCTTCCCACATCAACAACCTTTTCCATCATTGTGGCACATTCATTGCATTTGGTGAATACATTTTGGATCAATGCTGCACTGCATGGATTATACATTTCATTATAGTTTACACTTACCACCAGTACATTTAGTGGGTTTTGGCAGGATATATAATGCCCAGCATCTTTACCTGTGATAACATTTAGGACAACTCCAAGTTCCAAAAATGCCCCCACATTGCATCTCTTCTTCCCTTTCCCTGCTGTCAGCAACTACCGTGGAAAATTTTTCCATATCAATGCAACAAATGTCTTTCATTACTGGTCATAATAGGTCTATAGAATACCAGTAAGTCCATTCTAACCCATAATTTATTCTTGCATTTTGTAGACCTTGGGATGGTGATGTCCACTCCACCTCTAAATTTAGAGGGGGCTTAGATACCCCATGGTTAGTAGATGTGATTCTCTTGCTTGCAGTTGTAGACACTCTTGGTTCCCTGGTGTGTGGTTTGCAGTAACCTCTAAAGACAGTGCTCTGGAAAGATTTTGAGAAAATCACTAGTTTATGTGATAAATGATTTTGCCGAGAATCATAATTTAAGGAAATTGGAGTGTGATGGGGTTTTTACTTGAACAAAAGAAACTTCCAGAAAGAAAGAGCCAGGTGAAGTTTTTTAAATCTCAGATTATGGTAAAATCAAAATGCAGAAATCCTATGAGACTGCATAAGTGAAATAGCATTCCATGACAATTGCAGATCTGGTGTATTTATGACTCAAAAACAGATTTGAGCATGTGGGTTAATAAATAACATAATGAGAATGAATTCACAGCTTTCCCAAAGAATGTGAAGTGAATACAAAGATTAAAACATTTTTTTATCCCCCACCACTGATCCCTTGCATCAGTGACTCCCTTGCCATATTTCTGAAAATAACATTCACACCATTGTAGTTTCAACCACAGACTTAAAATCCCTAGAGTTCATCTGTTATTTCCTCTAACACTCACCACTTCCCCATGGATAGTTCAGCCAACCACCCACCCTGATCACTCTCACACTCCAGAACCATCAACACCCCTCAAGTCCCTGCACCACTTCACCCCCACCCACTGCCAAACCATCCCTTACACCGGTTTTGCCCATTGTGAGCATCAACTCACCACACTCTACTCCCTTTATGTCAACTGATCACCTTTTTGCAAGACTCTAGGTTTGTACATCTGTTCAAAATGTTTTCCACAATCTTGAGAATTTTAACATGATGATGCCCACGCTGCTTCCAAATGAGTGTAGTTATATCAGTGAAGTCATGCAATATTTTTCCTATAGTTTCTGGCTTATTTCAGTAAATGTTCAAGATTCATCCATGCTGTTTCATATTTCGATGCTTCATTCCTTCTTTCAGCTGAGATATATTTCATTGTATGCTTATATCACAGTGTGCTTATCCATTCATCCATTAATATATAATTTGTTACTTCCACCGTTGGCAATAGTGAATCAGTCTTTTATAAAGATTGGTGTGCTTATATCTGTTGGTGTCCCTTCTTTCAATTCTTCCAGCTATACACTCAGCGTGGGATTGCTGGAACAAATGTCAATTTTACACCTAGCTTTCTGAGTAACTGACAAACCATCTTCCTAAGTGGCTGAAACTATTCTACATTGCCATCAATAATAGATGAGGGGACTCTTTCCTCCATATCTTTTCCAACACTTAGAATTTTCTAGGTTATTTTTGTTAATAACCTCCAGCCTAATAGATGTAAGATGATATCTCATTGTGGTTTTGGTTTACATTTTCCTTTTTAGGTCTAGGTAGTGATGTTGGGCATCTTTTCATGTGCTTTTTAAGCATTTGTGTTTCTAGTGAAATCTCTTGCCCTCTTTTTTAATTGTTCATCTTTCCATTTTTGAGATTTGAGATTTCTTTTTAAGTGAAGGATGTTAGGAATTAACAAAAAAATATTTCGGAAATATTTTCAACCATTCATATTCCTTTTCCACTTTCTTAACAAAATTCTTTGAAGCACAAAATAATTTAATTTTGAAGAAGACCCAAATATCTATTTTTTCTTTCATTGCTTCTGATTTGGGTGCAAATTTTATAGAATCATTTCCTTCTACACAATCTGGTATAATCACATTCTTGTGTATTCATCACTTCAATCATTATTAGAGAATTTTTATCATTTCAATATTAATAATAATGAACAAAAATCAAACAAAGAACTCATCACCTCCAAATCGCTCTATGCTTCCCCTGTGGTACAAGTCTACTATTCTCTTTCTATTTCACTAGTTGATTTATATTTATATTTTGTATAAACCATCTTATATATGCAATATTACCCATATTCATATTTCACATAAGATTTCATGGTGTTATATATTTCTATGTTTTATATATATATATATATATATATTTTAAGATTTGTTTATTTTTAACTGTTGTTCTATTCTCTTCCCCCTGTTGTCTGTTCTCTGTGTCTATTTGCTGCGTCTTGTTTCTTTGTCTGCTTCTGTTGTCCTCAGGGGCACTGGAAGTGTGGGCGGCGCCATTCCTGGGCAGGCTGCACTTTCTTTCACACTGGGCAGCTCTCCTTACGGGGGCACTCCTTGTGCGTGGGGCTCCCCTACACGGGGGACACCCCTGTGTGGCAAGGCAGTCCTTGCGCACATCAGCACTGCGCATAGGCCAGCTCCACATGGGTCAAGGAGGCCCGGGGTTTGAACCGTGGATATCCCATGTGGTAGACGGATGCCCTAAACACTGGGCCAAGTCCGTTTCCCTGTTATATATTTTTTAAATTTCTTTCTAGTAATATAAATTTCCTTAGACTTTCTCTTTAAATCGCTGCCATGCTCCTATAATTCCTCTGCTAATAACAAATATTATGACGTGTTTTAACCATTTCTATTATTGCATAAATAACATATCCTGCCTGGCAATTTATTTTTGGTAAATGTTCTCGTATATACATTGGGTAACATATACTCTTTTCTTTTCTTTTTTTTAAGATTTATTTTTTATTTATTCCTCTCCACTTTTTAACAACCCCCCCCCCCAAGTTGTCTGCTTTCTATGTCCATTCACTGTGTGTTCTTCTGTGTCTATTTGCATTCTTGTCAGCACGACCAGGAATCTGTGTCTCTTTTTGTTAAGTCATCTTGCTGTATCAGCTCTCCATGTGTGCAGCCCCACTCCTGGGCAGCCTGTGCTTTTCTTATGTGGGGCAGCTTTCCTTACAGGGCATACTCCTTGCGCACGAAGCTCCCCTACGTGGGGGACACCCCTGTATGTCATGGCACTCGTTGCACACATCAGCATTGCACATGGGCCAACAAATGGTACTGGGAAAGCAGATGTACAAATGCAGCTGAATGACCATAGCCACCTATTTTACACCAAATACAAAAAATAAATTCAAACTGTACCAAGTGCCTAAATATAGGAGCTAAGCTATAAAACTCTTTGAGGATGACTTAGGGAAACATCTTCATAAACTGAGACTTGGCAATATATTCTGGAATATGATTGCAAAAGCACAAGCAACAAAATGACTAATATATTACTATTATTTCCTCAAAGATATTCATCAAATTAAATTATAAAGAGAGTCAAAAGGCAATCAACAGAAGAGGAGAAAATAGCTTCAAAAGACATAGCAGATGAGGGCATAATATAAAGAATATTTAAATAGCATGTACATTGACATAACAAAAAGAAAAACAGTCAAAATAAAAATTTGTCAGTGAATTTGAAGAGACAGTTCTCTAAAGAAGGTATATAAATGGGTATTAAATACATGAAAAGATGCTCTACATAATTAATCATTAGGGAAAAACAAATTAAAGGTACAATGAAACAACTTCTAGCCCACCAGAAGGACTATTATAATAAATTCAAGAAAAGAACAAGTGTTGTGGATTATGAAAAAAAAAAAAAAGGAATACTAGAGAATTATTAATGGGGATGTAAAGTGGTGTAGCCAGTTTGGACAATAATATTTCACTTCCTCAAAAATTCATCTTTCAGTATATTTAACTACATCCATGATTCTTTGAACAGTCGTCCTGACTGGGATATGGATTCAGTGCCTAGAGGTTCAGCCCATATTCTGTGATCATGAGAATGAAAACCACACAATTAATTAATGAATACTACCACCCTAGTCATTTCCTTGAGCTGTTGTCCTAGTTCTGGTCTCCCTATCTCTAGATTTGTTATTTGTGTATTAATAAAATCTTAATTCTGAAAGACATTATTTTGTATAGACTTTCTTTGCCTTGAAGATAAATTCCATCCCCAACTAAATTCACTGATCATGACGCATTATAGAAGAATTTAACTTGTATCACCCATAAAAGAGCTACGAAGGGATCAGAATGGTGATATTCCCTGCAAATCATATGATGAGAGTTGCATTTAATGGATATTATTCTTTGATGACTCCTCCACTATAAGAAATTCTTTAAAATCATAATACTTCCACAGAAGAATGCATAGTATAGAAGAAACCCCAAGCACATGGAATAGAAAAACCTCAGGAAGAAGAGTGAATATTATTTGCATAAGAAATGAGCAATTGGTCATGAAATTTAGGTTGAACTACAAGAAAATTTGCCAGAGTTACTGTAGCATTACTTGACACCATCTCTGCTGGCAACACTTGAGTGTCCACTCCCTACTGTCTCTACTCAATCCCTATTTCCGTTTAACACTTGCATTTAGGAAAGGACCAAATCCTACCAGAAAAAAAGGACCAAATATTTCAAAACTATTTCACTTTATCAATTCCTAATTCTTTTTCGTCTATTTCTGTGTAAAACATCACCTCTTCCTGGTAGAACTCAACATCCCTAGCTACCACTAGTAGAATGGAAATATTAACTAAGAAGAAAGGAACAAATATTTCAAAACTATTTCATTTTATCAATTCCTAATCGTTTTTGTCTATTTACATTTGAAACATCACCTCCTCCCAGTAGGACCCAATATTCCCAGTTACTACTACTAGAATGGAAATACTAATTAATATGTTAATGAACATCTCAGTCAAATGAGACAATATATGCTTGAGAATAAGCTGGTAGCAGAGAAACTAGAAGTACAATGCTTTGGTAATCAGTTCCCCAAACATGAGTTCCTATGATACAATGGGGATTCTTGGGGAAATTAAAAAGCTGATATTTGGTTGCTGGGGGTAGGGAGTTGGAGAAAGAGATGTGATGTGGGGGCATTTTCGGGAGTTGGAGTTGTCCTTGGTGGTGCTGCAGGGACGTTACCGGACATTGTATGTCCTCTCATGGCTCACTGGGTGGACTGTGGGAGAGTGTGGGCTATGGTGTGGACAATTAAACATGAGGTGCAGTGGTGCTCAGAGATGTATTCACCAAGTGCAATGAATGTTGCATAATGATGGGGAAGGTTGTTTTTATGGGGGGAAGAGTTGGGTGAGGGGGGTGGGGGTATATGGGACCTCGGACCTCATATTTTTTTAATGTAACATTAAAAAATAAATAAAGACCAAAAAAAAAGGTGATATTTTATCTTATCCTAGAAATGGAGAGCAATACATTAGGGACATGTTGGGAATATTTATATCTCAGAGTGCCATGTCCTTCTGGAATAGAATATCCCAATAAAACTTAATTGAACTGACATGAGTACCTGTAGTAGACTAACTGAATAGATACTCCCATTCCTCCAACTTTCTCTTATCAATATCTTTTGCAATGGAACTGTGCAGCCCCACCTAAGGGGTGAAGTCCCTTTTACAACCTTTGAATAAAAGATCCTCTTTTATTTGGTTTGGCCAACCGAACATGGTGTTATGACAGTGTGCCTCAAGAAATCTCTGTGTGTTTCTGCTATTCACACTCTATTCCTAACTCAGCCATGTGAACAAGTCCAGTCTGGCCTGTGGAAAGGTGAGAGGACATGTATAGGCAAGGCCAATATCCCAGGTAAGACCTTGCTAGACCAGCAATGAAGGCAATTAGGGCAAAAATATATGAGCAAGCCCAACTAAGAGGATCAAAGCATCCACAGTTGACTCACACCTAACTATGGACACATAAGAAGATGGAAGAGATTTAAAGAATTCCAAATCATCATTCCCATAAAGCAATAAAATCAGCATCTTAAACCATTTACTTTGGTTATTCAGATTATGCTGCAATGACTTTCAACAGAGTAATTAACATTCAGATCAATTTGAATGCTCTTTAGACAGATAAATCTGATTCTTAGTTTTACATTCTTTCAGACGTTTTTGATGGTCATTGAGTGTCCTCTGGTTATTCAAGTTTTCTTTATATACCTTCCCTTAAAAATAACCACAAATAAGTTTCATAACTAAGGGAATTTGGAAAGACATTCATATTTCTGTCTGCAAAACTGGTGACCATAAATCAGTACTCTCCATTACCAGGGGGATTCTGTGGGTAGTAATCAAAACTCTAAAGTGAACCATACTTTGATCATGATGATTGAAGAGAATTTTGAGGCAAGTATGATAAATAGTACCTTAGTAAGTAGAAGCTTGTTTCCTCAACTGCCATTTCCTGTTTTCATATTTTAAAAGAGCAGGTAACTTTTTAAGAGGAAAATGAGGAGTCCTGTTTGTAGAAGTCAGAGGAAGTTTACAAAAAAATGGGAATATGTTCCAATAAAATAATATAGAGCATGGAACACTGTCCTGCTGTCCAATTAATATACCACCTAATATATGGTCACCAAGCATCCTTACTTCAATGAATATTTGCACTATCATCAAAAAGAAATATTTATTGTAATAGAAAGCATGATTTAAATGTTTCTGTCATAATGCTTAAGATCATCTTTGATGCTATGGCTATGCCATGTCAACTATTTATACTAATTTGCCTTCCTCTACATTCCCCTTTTAGATATGCATTTACTAAACAATTTTACCCTGTGCAGAAACATGAAAAGCACTCTGGCTGTGAGCTGAATCAGAAAACAAGATCCTAAAGAAGAAGTAAAATGAGATGAACAGATTTAAGAGGGTGAGGTGTATGAAAGTTGATGTTATCAGAATGATTATTTAAATTTTAGATATAGAAAGAAGAATGTACACAAAACAGGAAAGTAGCAATGTCATAATTTCCTGTAAATTAAAATAATATTAACAGGTTTATATGTGATGTGTAGTTTCTTCAATAGGAGCAGGGCAACTCACATGTACTCTTTGGTAAAAAACAGAAAGTATTGCTTGTGGTGACTTCACAAAAAGATATCTTCATTAAGAAATCCATTTTTGAGGTATGCTGGAATTTCCTAACTGTTTCTCTTCCAAGACTGAGAGTAACATTGTGGTATTGGAAAAGTGAAAAAGGAAAAATGTTGGATATCTAAGAGATGAAGAAAGTTTAAAAAAAGAAGCATCTTAAAATCCAAAACAAAGAAACTCGAAAATGAATACAGAGACAATTTTACCTCCATACTCTGATCAAAGAATTACAATATCTGGATTTTTCATTGTGTTCTGCATTCACAAGCACTTTCTCAAACCAGGGAATAATAACACTTTTAAAAAATTTTCCAACCGATTTTTTTCAGTACTCCATTAATAACTTTATTCCTCAGACAGTAGATGAAAGGTTCAGCATGGGTGTGACACGGCGTACAGCTGAAGCAGCTGAATATGTGTCATGTGAAGCTGCTGAATTAAGGTACACACCTATACTTGTAAAATAAAATAATGAGACCACCAAGAGGTGAGATGCACAGGTGAAAAATGCTTTATATTTCCCCCAAGCTGGTCAGATTGCACTTATGGAGAAAACAATCTTAGAGTAAGAGAAAAGGATGCCAGCAAGGGGAACCCTCCCATCAACCCAGCTCCAAAAATGCATCACTATGACTTTGAAGAATTTATCGGAACAGACAAGTTGCTGAACAGTTGCGGAACAGACAAGCTCACAGAAAAAGTGGGGGATTTCCATGTGTGTAAAAAAGACAATTGTAAAACCAGGGAACTCTGTATCAAGGAATTTAGGACACTCATGATACAGGACCCCAGAAACAGCAGGGCACAGATCCAGGTGTTCATGAAGACTGAGTAATGCAAGGGAGAACAGATGGCCACAAAGTGGTCATAGGACATTGCAGCCAGGATGAAGTCCTCCAACTGTAAAGAGTAAGATAAAGAACATCTGGGTGAGGCAGCCCACATAGGCTATGGTGCTGCTCTGCATTTGGGTGTTCACCAGCATCAGTGGGCTAGTGGTGGAGGCAAAACAAATGTCACAAAGGGAAAGGTTGGAGAGGAAGAAGTACATGCGAGTCTGGAAGTGAGAGTCTGAAATGATAGCCAGGATGATGAGAAGGTTCCCAAAGATGGTGACCAGGTATATGGATAGAAACAACCCAAAAAGGAGGGTCTGCTAATCTATTTCCTCTGATTATCCCAGGAGTAGAAATTCTGAGATTCTGGGATCATTTCTTCACATAATGTGGTTGATGTGACTACCTATAATGAAAGAGTATCAAAAATTTTCACAAAAAAAAGCACTACTACTCTAGCAGAAGTGCTGATATTTCTGTTTTAAAGTTAAGATAATTTCTGTACTCTGATTATGCATCTGATCTCCTGGGGGATTCTAGTGACATCTCAATCAGGGACTTTCCCTCTTACTGGGCTCATAATCAATGAACTTGATACTATAGATGCCTACGTGAATACTGCATCAATTCCGGAGGAAATGGCCAGTCTTCCCTGGAAGGAACACAAGACACTGCAGGGAGAACATTCTAAGTTTTATGCATCAATCCCCAAGAAAGTGACCAGACTTCCCAGGGAGGAACACAGTCCTGCCCACGTGAACTGTATCAGTTCATATTTGTTACAAAACATCCCCCAATATGCCCACTGTTCTAGTTCTCATCACTCCTCCTGAAATATGAAAAGTGCTGACCAGTAAATCAATGCTGATTAAAAAGGTTTCCTGCATGATGTTTCACTTTTAGTTTTGATGAATTCTCACTAAATTTTCCCAGAACCTATCTATCTATCTATCTATCTATCTATCTATCTATCTATCTATCTATCTATCTATCTATCTATCATCTATCTATCTATCTATCTATCTATCTATCTATCTATCTATCTATCAATCATCTATCTAGTATTCCTACCTAGCTAACAGAAGAAATCGTAAGCTTAATGTGTTTACAAATCATAAGATTTATGATATTTCATGACAACTGATTGTGGCTATACTTGCATTGCTCCAGTCCCTTTACCAGCTGTTTCATTATCTATGTGGAGTCAGAAAACCAAATACGTGTTTAAAATTTATCTTCCTGGGCCTCTCAGAAGACACTGAAGTGCAGCGCTAACTTTTGGGCTGTCCCTGCCCATGTACTTAGTTACCTTCACTGGGAACCTGCTCATCATTTTGGTCATCATCTCAGACGCCCACGTCCACATGACCATGCATTTCCTTCTGTCTTGTGTGTTTTAAAGATATACTTTTTGCCTTGTTTACTGTCCTCAAAATGCTGCCAAATAACAAGAGAGAAAGCAGATAATGACTTATAAAAACTGCCTAAGCCAGATGTACTTCTCCATGATTTTTGCAGGATTAGACAACTTCCTCTTAACTACAATGGCCTATTTCCTTTACACGGCCATCTGTTACCTTCTGCACTACATGGTCATCAAGAACCCCTATTATATGGCTTCCAGCTGCTGGAACGCTGATTATAAAGTGTTCTAGACTCTCTTTTACATGCTTAATAGCTTTAGGATTCTCTTTTTCTGCAGATTTGGAAGTCCTCCACATTTTCAGGAAGTTATTCAGATGTTCCAAAGTGCTTGTACTGGCACCTTTCTCAATGACCAAGCAATGTATTTTGCAGCTGGATTTCTGGAAGTTATTCCAATCCCTGGGATACTTTTCACTTACTCTAAGATTCTAGCTTTCCTTTTAAGAATTTCATCATCTGTGGGGAAGTAGAAAGCATTTTCTACTTGTAGGTCTCACCTCTAAGTAGTCACCTTACTTTATGATACATGTTTTGGAGTGTGTCTTAGTTCTGCTGCTACCAAAACTCAAGGGCAAGTAAAATAATCTCAGTGATTTACTCTGTGTCTACTCATAAAGCAGGCCTAAACAATCTCCCCAGCTGAGAAACATTCCCTGTATGAAAGGATCATTTGATTAAACTTTAGAAGTATTCTCATGATTAACAGAGGTCAACAGCTTAGAGAGCTAAATTTAGATTCTTTTATCAGTGCAGAGAAAGAACATCTGCTGCAGTTCTAATTTCCAGAATTCCCTCTCTTTAATTTCTGTGCATCAAAATTTTTTCTTATGTAATTTCTTTTAAATCATTTGACTATTCAGTTTTATTCACTAGTACAGTATTGGAATAAGAATATTCTGCCTGAAGATACAGCAGTAAAATATTTAATATAGGCAATTTGTACATTTAAAATTTTAGTACGTGTTGGAGGAATGAATGCACACTGCAATACCTGCCAGATGGAAGCAATAGCTCAATTACTATATGAATTTGTTGAAAAATAATCTGTTTTATCAAAGACTTTACAATTCTTGCCAGGATTTGTGTTAACTGGGCACAGATAAAGATGACATAATGAAATTGAGCTAATATCTGATTATGTTTACAGCAATCCGCAGTGCATCAGCCACATGTGCCCTTGTCCTGCATATTAAACATGTTAATTTAGGCTGCAATAGACCCTACAATCCCTGATTATTCTAACATTGATAATGTTACTAATCTCAGTTATTATTCTAGAATGTCTGGCAATTGTCCCTGCAGCACCACTCAGGACAACTCCAAGCCCTGAAAATGCCTCAACATCTCATCTCTTCCTCCCATTCCCCGAACCCAGCAGTTACCATGGCCACTTTTTCCACACTAATGCCACATTTCCTCGATTATTAACCACAATAGTTCATGAGTAGAATATCATTAGGTCCACTCTAATCCTTACTGTATTCCTCCTTCCTGTGGATATTGGCTTGGTGGTGTCCATTCCACATCTATGTCAAGAGGAGGCTTAGATTCCATATGGATACTGGATGCAATCCTCCTGCTTTCAGTTGTAGGCACTCTAGGCTTCATGGTGTGGTGGTTGACATTCTTCAACTCCATGTTAGCTGAGTGGGGTAAGTCCAATAAATCAGAGTGTAGGAGCTAAAGTCTGTTGAGGCTCAGGGCCTGGCTATCATATTGTCAGTCCAGAGATTCAAATCCCCTGGATATATCTTAAACCCCTGCACCAACTCCAATTCCAGTAAAGTAGCATGAAAGGCTTGTGAAAAGAGATCATATCTGAGTCCAGTTCCATCACGCAGAAACACCGCTCCAAAGAAGGGCCAACCGACATGGCAGTGAACTCCATCTGCCATGACTATAGAACCTGTGGGTCTCTTTAGCCCTCAAAACAACCAATACCTGGGGTTGTATCTACTTTTCCTGTCTCTGGGACTCTGCTCAGGTGTGCATAAGGGCAATCCTTCTGACAACCTCCAGACTCTTTTTTAGAGACTCATAGCCATATAAATTCATTTTTCCTTTCCATTTCCCCCTTACTTTAGGTCAAACAGCATTTTTAACTCCTGTTATAATATGTAGACAGGGATATTCTGCTAGTCCATGTTGAACCTTCAATACAGGGTCATTTTCTAGTTTTGTCATCAGCTGGTACTTGGTAGTGATCCCTCGGTGCCAGGGAGGCTCATTCCCGGGTATCATGTCCCACGCTGGGGGGAAGGCAGTGCATTTACATGATAAGTTTGGCTTTGAGGCTGGCCACATTTGAGTAACACGGAGGCTGTCAGGAGGGAAGCCCTGGGCACAGTGCTGCTTTGGTCTTGTTATTTCAGGTGGATAGGCTCACAAGCATAGTCATTAGTATCAGGGGGTCACTGTTGGACCCTCATTCCATCCTGGTCCTTGACATTGCACTTGAGGGACTGCCACTGCTCCCCTAGGGACCATGACAGAGCACCACCCCCCCGGACAGGAACCCAGTAACCCCCAGCTGTTGTTTTTAATTGTTTCCACTATGGGTATATCCAAACATTTCCTGGCACCCTGGACACATGCCCTGTATAACTCCCTGTCAACCATATGTCCCCTGTCAATAACATCCCATACCAGTATTCCTCTGCTGCCATTGTTGAACCACACTGTTATCCAAAACTTCCTGAATGGTGAAGCCCAATATAATGTCAGGTTCCCTTAATAGTAAAATGGAATATAGCAATGAGTTTAAAGGTTAGATATAGAATATATATTGAATTGGAAAAATTCTACATCCTATCTTTTTCTTTTCTTTTTTCCTAATTATTGAGCTTCTCTTCACAAGAGCTTTAGATCATAGTAATTCATATATACAAAATACAGTAGTCCCACATATCCACTATAAAACCTTTTCCCTTCTACAGAGATAATCTTTTAACTTATTCATATCATATTTACTGAAACTGATGTACAGATATAGAGACAATAGCTTTCAAACAAGGTCACATTTGTGTTTCCATTTTGGTTTATACTCTAGGCTATACAGTTTTCTAAATGTTTTAGTTATCATATGTTTTACATTATGGTTTACATTTTTAGTCTGTCATCCCCTAAAGGTTTTTGGTGTAATATTACATGTTTTATATCCATCCTTGTGTACTCTTGTGAAACACTTCCCTTGTCCTCACATTTACTCTGGTTCCATCTATTCAATATCTATTTCCCCCTCCCCATGGGGCCCACAGTGACAGTCAATCTTCATTTCCTGAGGAGCCAAGTTCAGAAATATTTGCAACAATGCTGAGGGCCTGACCCGCTCAACTGCCCTAATGCCCTGGGAGCCACCATTTCTCTTGTGAAATACAGTTCCCTCTACTTGGTGACATTAGTCCTCATCAGGTTGTGGGTCTACCTTCACTCTCATTATATGGGTCTCTACCCAAACGGTATAACCCATTCTAGGAAAATGAGCATTCACATATTCCCTAGGAGTCTCTCCTGCATCAGGTTATCCCCTTTGAGTATCTTAAACAGGTAACTTTCCTAATTATATTTTGAAAATGTTTTCTCAGCATACTCTCAACCAACACCTGACAATCGCCTATGTTTGTGTGTTGCCCCATGCTCCCCCAATTTCTTGGGCAATATTACCCATCTGCCCATCCCTAGCCCCCCTCAAACCCCAAAGCCCCACCCAAAGGTAACCCTATGCCCCATTTTATCCCTTCCTTGTACACATACTTACCTCCAGTTTATCATAGATTCCACCCCTGCAGACGTCGGCTCACATCCTTCCTCCACCTCCCGATTTCCTGTAAGCCTATATTCCAGTCTCTAGCTCTCTGATGCAGCTTGCTTATTTCTCATCATTGAGATCATGTAGTATTTGTCCTTCAATGCCTGGGTTGCTTCACTCAACGTAAGGTTCTCAAGATTCATCCATGTTATGACATGTGTTTGTAGTGTATTTGCTCTTAAAGCTGAGTAGTATTCAATTGTATGTATATACCACATTTTATTGATCAACTCATCTGTTGATGGGCATTTGGGTCGATTCCATCTTTTGGTGATAGTGAACAATGTTGCTATAAACATTGTTGTGCATATATCAGTTTATGTCCTTGTTTTCAGTTCTGCTGGGTATATGCCCAGCAGTGGAATTACTGGGTCATATGGCAAATCTATGGTTAGTTTTTTGAGAAACCACCAAACTGTCCTCCAGAATGGTTGGATCCTTCCGCATTCCCACCAGCTGTGGATTAGTGTTCCCATTTCTTCACATCCTCTCCAGCATTTGTATTCTTCTGTTTTGTTCATAGCTGCCAATCTTATGGGATTAAGATGGTATCTCATTGTTGTTTTGATTTGCATTTCCCTGATAGCTAATGATTTGGAGCATTTTTTTCATGTGCTTTTTAGCCCTTTGTATTTCTTCTTTGGAGAAGTGTCTGTTTAAATCTTTTTCCCATTTTTTAAATGGGTTGTTTATCTTTTTATTTTCAAGGTATAGGAGTTCTTTATATATGCAAGTTATAAGTCTCTTATTGGATATTTGGTTGCCAAATATTTTCTCCCATTGTGTAGGTTTCCTTTTTACTTTCTTGACAAACTCCTTTGAGGTGCAGAAGGCTTTAGTTTTGAGGAAGTCCCATTTATCTATTTTTTTCTTTTGCTGCTCGTGCTTTTGGTGTGAAGCTCATGAAGTCATTTCCTATTACAAGGTCTTGTAGATGTTTCCCTACACTTCTTTCCAAGGTCTTTATGGTCTTGACTCTTATATTAAGTCTTTGATCCATCTTGAGTTGATCTTTGTACAAGGTGTGAGATGGTAATCCTCTTTCATTCTTCTACATATGGATATCCAGTTCTCCAGGCACCATTTGTTGAATAGGCCATTCTCTCCCAGTTGAGAGGGTTTGGTGGCTTTTTTGAATATTATATGGCTATATATATGAGTTTTTATATCATAACTTTCAATTCAATTCCATTGGTCTGTGTGTCTCTCCTTATGCCAATACCATGCTGTTTTCACTACTGTAACTTTGTAGTAAGTTTTGAAGTCTGGCAGTGTGATTCCTCCTATTTTATTTTCCTTTTTCAATATGTCTTTGGCTATTTGGGGCCTCTTTTCTTTCCAAATTAATTTCATAGTTAGTTATTCTCATTCCTTAAAGAAGGCTCTGTTGATTTTTATTGGGATTGCATTGAATGTGTAGATCAGTTGTGGTAAGATAGACATCTTTAAAATATTAGTCTTCCTATCCATGAACAGGGAATATTATTCCATTTATTTAGGTCTTCTTTGATTTCCTTGAACAGTCTTCTATAGTTCTCAGTGTATAAGTCTTTTACATCTTTAGTTAAATTTATTCCTAAATATTTCATTTTTTTATTTACTATTGTGAATGGTATTTGTTTCTTGATTTCCTCCTGATCTTGCTCATTATTGGGGTACATAAATGCTACTGATTTTTGTGCATTGATCTTAAAACCTGTGACTTTACGAAACTCATTTATGAGTTCTAGAAGCTTTCTTTTAGACCTCTCAGGGTTTTCTATGTATAGGATCATGTCATCTGCAAATAATGAAAATTTTACTTCTTCCTTTCCAATTTGAATGCCTTTTATATCTGGTTCTTGCCTCAGTGCTTGAGCAAGTACTTCTAAGACAATGTTAAATAGAAGGGGAGAGACTGGGCATCCTTGTCTTGTTCCTGACTTTAGGGGGAAGGATTTTAGGAATTCTCCATTGTAAACAATGTTGGCTGTGGGTTTTTCAGATTTACCCTTTATCATGTTCAAAAAATTTCCTTGTATTCCAATCTTTTGGAGTGTTTTTATCAAGAAATTGTGCTGTATTTTGTCAAATGCTTTTTCTGCATCTATAGATATAATCATGTGTTTTTTTCCTTCAATCTGTTTATATGGTATATTACATTGAGAGATTTTCTTATGTTGAACCATCCTTGCATACCTCGAATGAATCCCACTTGGTTGTGGTGTATAATTCATTTAATGTGTTGTTGAATACGATTAGCAAGTATTTTGTTAAGTATTTTTGGGTCCAGGTTCATTAGAGAAATTTGTCTGTAATGTTCCTTTCTTGTGGTGTCTTTGTTTGGATTTGGTACTAGGGTAATGTTGGCATCATACAAGGAGTTAGGCAATGTTCCTTCTGTTTCAATTTTTTGGAAGATTTTCAGCAGGGTTGGTGTTAGTTCTTTCTGGACTGTTTTGTAGAATTCACCTGTGAAGCCGTCTGGCCCTGGGCTCTTCTTAGTTGGGAGGTTTTTAATGACTGATTCTATCTCTTTACTCGTGATTGGTTTGTTGAGATCTTCAATTTCTTCTTTCGTCATTATAGGCTGTTTATGTGTTTCTAGGAATTACTCCATTTCCTCTGAATTGTCATTTTTGTTGGAATATAGTTTTGCAAAGTATCCTCTTATGATAGTCTTTATTTCTGTGGAGTGAGTGGTGATATTTCCTTTCTCATTTCTTATTTTGTGTATTTGCATCTTCTCTTTTTTTTCTTTGTTAGTCTTGTTAAAGACTTGTCAATTTTATTGATCTCAAAAAACCAGATCTTGGTCTTGTTTATCTTTTCAAGTGCTTTCTTATTTTCTATTTCATTTAGTTTTGCTCTTATCTTTGTTATTTCCTTCATTCTTCTTCCTATTGGATTACTTTGTTGTTTTTTTCTAATTCCTCCAAATGTGCAGTTAGTTCTTCAATTTTTGCTCTTTCTTCTTTTTGATGTATGATTTTATGGCTATAAATTTCCCTCTCAGTACTGTTTTTGCTGCATCCCATAAATTTTAGTATGTTGTGTTATCATTATCATTTGTTTCAAGGTAGTCATTGATTTCTTTTGAGATTTCCTCTTTGACTCACTGTTTTTTTGAGAGTGTGCTGTTTAATTGACATATCTTGGTGTGAAATATGGGCCTCTGGCCCTTGCAGATTTCCAGCTTCACTCCACTGTGGTCAGAGATATTATTTTGTATGATTTCGATCTTTCTGAATTCATTAAGCCTTTCTTTGTGGCCTAGCATATTGTCTATCGTGGAGAATGATCCATGTGCACTTGAGAAAAATGCATATCCTGCTGTGTTTGGGTGTAATGATCTGTATATATCTGTTAGATCCAGCTCCTCTAATATACTGTTCAAATATTTTGTTTCTTTAGTGATTCTCTTTTGAGATATTCTGTCCAGAGTTGATAGTGGTGTATTAAAATCCCCCACTATAATTGTAGATGCATCTATTCTTTCACTTAGTTTTTCCAGCATTTGCCTCACGTATTTAGAGGTACCCTTCTTAGGAGCATAAATATTTATGATTGTTTGTTCTTCTTGACAGATTGTCCCTTTCACTAAAATGTAGTATCCTTCTTTGTCTCTCACAATGGTTTTGCATTTAAAGTCTATTTTGTCTGATATTAATATAGCTACTCCTGCCTTTTTTTGGTTATTGTTTGCTTGCAAAATTGTTTTCCAACCTTTCACTTTCAGCCTCCATGAATCTCTGGGTCTAAGATGTGTCTCTTGTAGACAGAATATAGATGGGTCATATTTCCTTATCCAGTGTCCTAGTCTGAATCTTTTGATAGGTGAGTTTAATCTGTTGACATTCAGTGTTATTACTTTCAAGGAATTATTTATGTTAGCCATATTTTGATTGGACTTGTGTTTGTCATATTTTGTTTGTTTTTCCTTCTCTTTTTGTCTTTTTTGTTGCTCTTACATTCTCCTCCAACTCTGCCAGTCCTGTTTTTTCCTTTCTTCCTGCAGAACTCCCTTTAGAAGTACTTGAAGGGGAGGTTTCTTGTTGGCATATTCTTTCAATTTCTGTTTATCTGTGAATATTTTGAACTCTCCATCATTTTTGAATGCTAGTTTAGCTGGATAGAGTATTCTTGGTTGGAAATTTTTTTTCTTTTAGTACCTTGACTATATCATACCACTGTATTCTTGCCTCCAAGGTTTCTAATGAGAAATCACTACTTAATCTTATGGAGCATCCCTTATATGTGATGGTTTTCTTTCTCTTGCTGCCTTTAGAATTTTCTCTTTGTCTTGAGCATTGGATAATTTCAAAAGTATATCTCTTGGGGTGAGCCTATTGGGGTTTATGATTTTTGGCATATGTTGTGCTTCTTGGATATGTACATGGGTCTCTTTCATTAGACTTGGGAAGTTTTCACTCATTATTTCCTGCAACACTCCTTCTGATCCCTTTCCCTTCTCTTCTCCTTCTGGGATGCCTATAATATGTATATTTGTGCATTTTGCATTGTAATTCAGGTCCCTAAGTCCTAGCTGGATTTTTTCTATCTTTTTATCAATCAATTATACTATCTGATTTCCGATGTCCTGTCTTCCACATCGCTAATTCTCTGCTCTGCCTCTTCTAATCTGCTGCTATTTGCTGCGAGTGTGTTTTTGAATTCTTGAACTGTGGTGTTCATTCCCATCATATCTGTTATCTTTTTGCGTATGTTGCAATTTCCCCTCCAAATGTTGTCTTCATATTGTTAACCTCTTTCTTTACGTCATTAAATTTGTCTGTGATGTGTTCTGAGATCTTTAATTACTTGTGCGAAGTTCTGCTCCCCTTCCTGCTTTTTAGTTTGTTCATTGGATTCAGTCATGTTTTCCTGATTACTGGTTTGGTTTGTAGATTTTTGTTGCTGTCTGGTCATCATTTTATCTTGACAGGTCTATTCAGTTCCTTAGCTTGTTTGTCTTGTCTTGGGGATTAATTAGCTGTTGTTTTTGTGTAAGTATTATATTTTCTCTTTGTCACTTTGTTCTTCTTATTCTAATTTCTTATTGCTGACTGAATTCACTTTGAAGGAAACTATTAGGGCCAGGGAAAGGCATTTGTATAAGAAAGGAAAATGTGTAAAGTAGTATTGGTAATAAATGTTAACAGAGCCAAAATATGAGATCTGGGAAGATGGATATTAGATTCATGTAAGTTGTATAGAGTTATAGCATTGAGTAGAGTTCCTATAATGAGGTAGTCGAATAACTCATGGGAGGAATATTGTATGAATTAATAGGCTAGTGTTTTTGTGAGAAATGGAAAGAGGAAAGAGAAGCAATAATTTCAAGAGTGGATAAAAGACAGAAAACAAAACAAAGGTATTAGAAATTAAGAGTTAGACAATTTGGGGATCAAAGAAAGGGAGGTGGAATATGGGAGAGACAGTAGATGATGCAGGATATCAAGATGTGGGGGAAAGAGGATAGTGTAGGTAGCCAAAATCAATTCACACAGAAATGAGGCAACGGAGGATGAGGAAACCCAGCAAATGTGAGGTATTCCCTTCAGCACCTATTGTATAATTAAGATAAAATAAAATAAGAAGAAAATGAGGGACAAGAGAAAAGAGAGGGGAAAAAATGGGAGAGAAGAAAGAAAGAAAGAAAAAGGGGGTGTGGGTAGAGAAAAGGGAGGGGAAGAAGTAAGGAAAAGAAAAGGAAATATAGAACACCAACAGCAGCAACAACAAAAAACTCCTAAATAAATGAAAAATGAAAAAGACCTTGGGGATACAATGGGAGAAAAGACTAGGAAAGAATGCAATATTAGTGACCAGGACAATAAAAAATAAAAATTAAAAATTAAAATTAAAATTAAATAAAACACAAACATTGAGGGCTAGAACAATCAATTACCTCAAATGGGCCTCAGGGCATGGTGGATTCAGGGATGGAAATTCTGTGATATTGCAGTCTCCGGGGTGTGGGCCACCAGGGTTTAAGGGACACAGACCTGGCAACCTCAAATCTGGTTAACAGGGGGCCTGGGAGCACTGCAGTGCAACATAGCCTTCAGGGATCCCCGCAGCTGGGTGCTAGCTCTATGGGAGCAGTCACGTCCACAAACTCTGATCTATGTTTCCAAAACCCACAATTCCCCCTTTTGGTAGGGTCTCTTGTGTGGCTGTATCACCAATTCGACTTCAGGACACGTCCCACCCTGCAGGCCCCCAAAAGAGCCAGTTGGGGGCGCCTCTATTTTGCAGCCAATTTAAGGATGCTGTAGATCCACAGCTAGGCTTAGGGGCGGGGCTCTAGCTGGAAGAATTGTATCAGTGTCGGAAATCAAAAATCCCATGCCTCGCAAAAATTCCCCTAATCTGCTTCCAGCAGCCTCCCATCCTGCTGTCACCTGAAATAGCCTCCTGGTGACATCTCTTTGCTCCCAGCAATTTAAGGCTGCTGCAGATTGGCAGCTGGCCCTGGCGGCAGGGCTCTAGCCAGAAGTGCTATTATTTGTGTCCGCAATCAAAAATTCCCCGCCTTGTAATAAAACTCCCGTCAATCTCCCCAAGTCAGTCTGCGAAGGCCTCCTGCCCTGTTAGTGCCCCAATAGCCCGCTCAGGGCTTATGAATTCCCCAGTAATGCAGAGACTCCAGGAATCATGGCCGCGGTGCTGGTGCCACAGCTCCGCCCACCCCAGGAGAGAGCTTCCCACGCACAACCCCTTCCTCCATGTAAGTGAGCCTCAATTTTATCTTTAACATGAATTTCTCTATTACCTTCCCACGAAATCGAAGTCCAGACACCTCTTGAGCTGCAAAATCCCAAAACAGCCTGGTCTTGAAGAATTTCTAGTGCTCAAAAAACTGTTTTTGAGACCAGCAGAGGCAGCAGCCAGAGCAGCCACAGCCTGCGCCCTCTCCTGCCCGCCCCTTCGACCTGATTTTAGTATTCATTCTCCTAGGTTTCATATAGTATTTCTACAAACATTTATTATCAATACTACTATAATACTTTTTATTTTCTTATCTCTTATGCTTTTCCTTGTCCTAATATCCTCCTTCAAGGGAACTTAGACAACAACAAGAAAACAGAATAAGAAGAGCAAAGTGTTAAAGAGAACACTTAATACGCACACAAAACAGCACCTAAATAAACCCTGACATGAGACAGAGATGCTAATCAACTGAAAAAAGCTATCAAGATAAAATGATGAACTGAAAGCAAAAAAAAAAATAACTAACCATACCAATATTCATATGACATGGCCCAATCCAATGAACAAAATAAAATCAGGAAGAGGAGCTATACATTGAAATACTAATCAGAGATCTCCAAACAAATATCATGGACCAATTTTATGAAGTTAAGGAAGAGATTAAGGATATTAAGAAAACACTGGGTGAGCATACAGAAGACATTGTAAACATGTGCAAAAAGATAATTGATATGATGGTGATGAATGGCTCAACCCAGGAAATAAAAAATACACTCTCATCAAATAACAGATTTGAAGATGGAGAGTAATAATTAGTGATGTGAAAGACAGTACATCTGAAGTCAAACAGTTAATAGAATTGATCAATAAAAGATAGGAAAAATCCAGCAGGGACTTAGGGACCAGAATGGCAACATAAAACACAGAAACATATTCATTATAGGCATTACAGAAGAAGAAGAGAAGGGAAAGGAGACAAAATGGTGTTGAAGGAAATAATGGCTGAAAACTTCCAAATCCTACTGAGGGAGGGGGAATACATGTTCAGGAAGAATAAGGCACACAAAAGAGCATAAATCCCCACAGGCCTACCCCAAGATATATACTTGTCAAATTATTCAATGCTTGAAACAAATAAAAAATATTGAAGGCAGCAAGAGAAAAGAGGACCATCACAGACAATGGAAGCTCAATATGATTATGTGCTGATTTCTCATCTGAAACTATGGAGATAAGATGGCAGTGGTAAGACATAGTCAAGAAACTGAAATAAAAAATTTCCAGACAATAATACTCTATCCAGCAATGTTGACACTCAAAAATGAAGGTTAGTTCAAAATATTCACAGATAAACAGAAACTAAGACAGTATGCCAACAAGAAACCCACACATCATGAAATACTAAAGGGCGTTCTGAGGGAGAAAAGAAAAAAAATAGGAGAGTCAGAGTTGGAAGAGAGAGTAAGAACAATTGAAAAGGCAAAAAACAAAAAACAAAGAACAGAAAACAATAAGTACATATGATGTACACAAATCCAAAGAAATTATGGCTAATGTAAGTAAATCCTTGAGAATAATAACAGTGAATGACAATGGATTAAACTCACCTGTCCAGGAACCCCAATTCAAAGAATGGATAACAATAAATAGCCCTACTATATGCTGTCTTCAAGAAAACCATCTTAATCCTAGGGATTCAAGGAAGTTGAAGGTGAATGGCTGGAAAACAATCTTACAAGCAAACAATAACCAAAAAGGGGAAGGCAGCTATATCAATATTAGAGAAAAACAGACTTTAAATTCAAAGATATTGTGAGAGACAAAGATGAACACTACATATTAATAGAAAAAGTGTAATCTTTTAAGAAGAAAGAACAATCAGAATCATTTATGCTCCTAACCAGGGCACCTCCAAATATGTAAGACAAACACTGGAAAAACTAAGTGAATGAAAAGATGCCTTTACAATTATAGTCAGGGACTTTAATACACAAGTATCAATCTTGGTCAGCGTCAGCATATTTTAACAAAGAATCAATAAAGAAACAAAGACTTTGAACAATATATTAGAGGAGCTTGACATAATGGATATATACAGCACATTAAACCAAAATACAGCAGGATTTACATTCTACTCAAGCAAACGAGAATCATTCTCCAAGATAGACCAAATGCTAAGCCACAAACAAAGATTCAATGAATTCAGAAATACTTAAATTATACAAAATAATTTCTCTGACCATAGTGGAATGAAGCTGGAAATCTGCAAGAGCCAGAGACACAGATCAGGCATCAAGATATGAAATTTAAATAGCTCAGTCTTACACAAAGAGTGGATCAAGGAGGAAATCACAAAAGAAATCAGTAATTACATCAGAACTAACGACACTGACAGCACAACATATCAAAACTTATGGGCTGCAGCAAAAGCTGTACTGAGAGGGAATTTCATAGCCATAAATTCATACATCAAAAAAGAAGAAAAAGTGAAATTTGAATACCTAAATGCACACTTAGAGGAATTAGTAAATAAAAGATGAAACTATCCCCAGTAGTAGAAGAAAGAATGAAGAAAAGAACAGAAGTAAATGAAATAAGAAATAGGAAAGCACTAGAAAAAAATAAACAAAATAAAGAGCTGGTTCTTTGAGAGGACCAATATATTGACATACCCTTAGCTAGGCTAAAAAAAGAGAGAGAGAGAGAAGATGAAAATACACAAAACAAAAATGAGAAAGGGGATGTCACCACTGATCCCACAGAAATAAAGATTATCAGAATAGGATACTTTGAAAAACTATATTCCAACAAGGACAACTTAGAAGAAATGGACAAATTCCTAGAAACACATAAACAGTCTACAATGATGAAAAAAGAAATCGATGATCTCAACAATCCAATCCCAAGTAAAGAGATAGAATCAGTCATTAAAGACCTCTCAACTTTGCATGAATTTTGGCCAGATGATATCACAGGTGAATTCTACCAAACATTTCATTAAAAAATCAACACCAGTCTTTCTTAAATTCTTTGAAAAACTTGAAGTAGAAGGAATATTGCCTTGTGCATTTTATGATGCCAAGGACACTACCAGAAAGTAATATTGCAGATATCTCTCTCTAATGAAGCTTGTTGCTAAAATCCTCAACAACATAAACTTGCTAAACATATTCAGCAACACATCAAATGAACTATACACCATGACCAAGTGGATCTTCCCTGTATGCAAGGATGGTTCTACATAAGAATATCAATCAATGGAATACACCACATTCACTAATCAAAGAAAAAATAATCACAGCATCATATATATAGATGCAGAAAAACATTTCACAAAATACAACAACCAATCTTGAATAAAAACACCGCAACAGATAGCAGTAGAAGGAAACATTCTGAATATAATAAAGGATATATATATATATGAAAAACACACAGCTAATATAATTTACAATGGTGAAATACTATAATCATAAATTCTAAGATCAGGAACAAGACAAAGATGTCCACTATCACCCCTTCTATTTAAAATTGTGTTAGAAGTACATGCTCAAGCCCTGAGAAAAAAACTAGATATAAAAGGCATCCAAATTGGAAAGGAAGAAGTCAAAATTTCAATAATTGCATATGAGATGATCATATATATAGAAAGCCCTGAGAAATTTATAACAAAATTTCCAAAAGTTGTAAATAAGTTCAGTAATGTCACAGATTATTAGATTAATCAGTAGGATTTCTGTACAATTTTCAAGATCAATCTAAGTAGGAAATCAAGTAACAAATACCATTTTCAATAGTAAATAAAAAATCTAATTCTTAGAAATAAATTAAACTTAAGATGTAAAAGATTTATACACAAAAAAGCTTACAACACTTTTAAAGGAAATCAAAGAATACTTAAATAATTGTAAGAATATTCCCTGTTCATGGGTAGAAGACTAAATATCATCAAGCTAACCATCCTACCCAAACTGATCTACAAATTTAATGTAATCCCCCAAAAATCCAACACTGCATTTTGTATTGAACAAGAAAAACTAAATAGAGAATTTATTTGGAAAGGAAAGAGGCCCCGAATAGCCAAAGACATTTGGAAAAAGAGGAATGAAATTGGAAGAATCACACTACATGATTTCAAATATACTAGAAATCTACAGTGATCAAAATGGTGTGGTATTGGTACAAGGATACATATACTGACCAATGGAACCAAAATGAGAGCTCTGAAATAGATCCTCACAAAAATAGTCATTTGGTAGTTGACAAGGTCAGCAAGCCCACACATGTGGGAGAAAATGGCCTCTTCAACAAATGGTGCTGGAGAACTATATATCCATGTGCAAAAGAATGAAAGAGAATTACCATCTCACACCTAATGCAAAATTCAGCACAAGATAGAGCAAAGACCTAAATATAAGTCCTAGAAAAACAATGTAGGAAAGCATCTGCACAATCTTTCAGTAGAAATTGACTTCATGAACTTCACAAACAATGCAAGAACAGCAGAAGAAAAAATAGATAAATAGGACCTCCTCAAAATTAAAGCCTTTTGTGCCTCAAGGGAGTTCATCAAGAAACTGAAAAGACACCGTACTCAATGGGAGAATATTTGTTAAATATGTATCTGATAGGAGACTAATATCATGCATGTATAAAGAAATCCTGTGTCTCAAAAATAAAAAGACAAACAGCTAATTTAAAAATGGACATGAGATTTGACAGATGCTTCTCCAAAGAAGAAATACAAATGGAGAAAAGGCCCATGAAAGATGCTCAAAATCATTACCTATTAAAGAAATGCAAATCAAAACTATAGTGAGATGCTATCTTACTGCCATTAGACAGGCAGCTATTAAAAAAACAACAGGATTACAAGTGTTGAAGAGGATCTGGAGAAATAGAACTCTCATCCCATGCTGGTGGGAGTGCAGAAGGATCCAAGGATTCTGGATGTCATTTGGGTGGTTTCTCAAGAAATAAGCTATAGATTTGCCATATGACCCAACAATTCCACTGCTGTATATATACACAGAAGAACTGAAATATGGAACTCAAGTCCATATTTTATTCCTGATTTCTAAGGATTCTGGGATGGTAATGTCCACACCAGCTCTAATTGAGAGGGGGCTTCAATTCCATATGGCTGATGGATGGGACTCTCTTACTTGCAGTTGAAGATTACCTCAGTTCCTTGGTATAGTGGTTGCCTGTACTCACATCCTTGTTAGTTATCCTGGGTGAATCCCATGAAATAGAAAGTAGGGGTTGCAACTTCAGTGAGGCTCAGGGCCCAGCTGGCACATGGACAGCACAAAGATTCAAGTCTCTTGGATATAAACCTACCAACTCCAGCACCAACAAAAGGTTCAAATAGAAGAAGTATGTGTAGAGAAGTCACAACTGAGTCCAACTCTGTCACACTTGGGAAAACAAACCCCAAAGTAGGTCCTGCTAGAGGCCCCAGATTCTGGAGCTATCAGCAATGATCACAGCACCTACGTGTTTCCAGAACCCTCAGGAATCCCACTAATTGGGGTCATATCTACTTTGGCATTCTATAAGATCTTGCTAAGATGTGCATATATGTTATATCTGTGATAACCTCCAAGCTTACTTTGAAATCTCTTAGCCATACAAACTCATTGGTTTTTAAAATTTTCCCATTTTGTTCAAGGTCTTTTTCCAGTTGCTTTGCTAGTTGGTGCTTGGTAGTAAGGCCTCTGTGCCTGGGTGGCTCATCCCTGGGAGTCATGTCCTCTGCTGGGGAGAAGGTAATGCACTTAAATACTGAATTTGGCTTAGGGAAGTCATATTTGAGCAACATGGAGACTCTCAGGAGGTAAATCTTAGTCACCCTACAACACTAGGCAAAGTTGAATTTCAAAAGCAAAGGCTCATAAGCATAGTGCTCAACATCAAGTGCCCATCAATGGACAATACTTCTTCACTAGTTATTTCCCCTGTACATGGGTGATTGTTCCTGTTCCATTAGAGAATGTAGCAGAACTCCCTGGGATTCAGTATTCTTTCAGTTGTTGTGTGAATCTCCAACCACTGTGAGAATGTCCCATGAACACTGAACACAACACATTTGTATATCTTATATGTATGCACAGACAGGTGAGGTTCCTCCCATATATCCCCCATCATTGAAAACACACCAGTGCTCCTCCCCTGCCACAGTTATAACTCTAATGTGACCCAAAACTTCTTCAAAAATGAAGCCAAAAATATTGCAAAATATAATTAATAGGAAAATGAAATAATAATGATAGATTTAAACATAAGTAATACAACAAATACTAATTTAGAAAATAAAATAAAATAAAATAAGGATATTAAAAATAATGAAAAATATTAACCATTTTTTACCATTTTCCTTTAATCACTGTAATATCTGTTGTCCCATATGTACAGTGACATATTCTTCCATTTCTTCCCCAGTGTCTTACTTTTATTCATTTTATCTTCAAAGGTATTTTACATCACAGTGAAGTTACATACAGAATATACGGGACTCCCATATTCCCAAATTGCCCCGCCATTTCCCCTTCCATATTAATAACCTTTTTCTATGTGGATGGTACATTTGTTACAAGTGATGTATAAATACTGAAGCATAGCTACCAAATATTGTCAATAGTTTACATTGTGGTTTACATTTTAGAACATACACTTTTATAAATTTTTGATGAAACTTAACACGGCCTGTATAAATCATTGCAAGATCATGAAGAACACTTCCAATGACCCCTAAATATTCCTTCTTAGTGCAGCCTACCCAGGAATGGTGCCACACACATGGAGACCTGACACAACAAGATGACACAACAAAAAGAAACACAGATTCCTGTGCCACTGACAACAGAAGCGGACGAAGAAGATGCAGCAAATAGACACAGAGAGCAGACAACCGGGGTGGGGGGTAAGGGAGAGAAATAAATAACTAAATCTTTAAAAATAAATAAATAAATAAATACTCCTTCTTCATTTATACTATTCTTCCCTCTCCCTCCCCTTGGGGCCCATGACAACTACCAGGCTTCACTACTTGAAGGACAAGATTCACAGTTAGTTTTAACAACATCAAGGGCTTGACAAACTGGTATGTCCTCCCATATTAGGAACCACCCATGTCCTCAAGAGACACCCATTCTTATGTTTGGGAACATATCAGTCCTCCCCAGGATGTGAGTCCAACTCCTTCCTGATCATAGTGTGCATTTCCACCCACTGATACACAAACTATGAAAAAATGGTCACTCACACATCCTCTGGAAGACTGGCCCATGTGCCCCCTATCCCAAATGTTCCCGTATCCAACACCCTAACCTAGAAAACCTTCCTTGTCATATTATCAAAAGAACTTTCCCAAAATTGTAGTTTCAACTACATATCCTCTGATCCACAGTATTCACCTGCTTCCTCCCCCAACCGTCTCCCCATTTCCATGGATCATCCACCCAATCCTCACCATCCTGTCCCCCTGTTGAACTTGCAGCACCAAACCCAATAATATCACTACACCTGTGCCATATCCCTTCATTGCATAATGACTCATTTCTATCTTATAGATTTCCCCATATGGGCATTGGCTAACAACCTTCCCCTTTCTATTTTCTCTAAACCTATCTATCTTCCAGACAATAACTCTCTGACTTTGCTCAATTTGCTTAATTCGTATGATTAAAGTCATGTAATAGCTGTCCTTCAATGCCTGGCTTGGTTCACTAAAAGTATGGTCCGCAAGATTCATCCATGTTATTCTGTGTGTTAGTACTGTATTCCTTCTTACAACTGAGTAGTATTCCATTGTATGTGTATACCATATTTTGTTTGTCCATTCATCTGCTGATGGGCATTTGGGCTGACTCCAACTTTTGGCAATAGAGACTAATGCTGCTATGAACATTGTTGTGCATATATGTTTGATTCCTGCTTGCAATTCTTCTGGGTAGATACCCAAAAGTGGAATTGCTGGAGCATACGACAAATTTATAGTTAGTTTTTAAAGGAACTGCCAAATTGTCCTCCACAATGGATGGACCATTCTATATTCCCACCAGCCATGGACAAGTGTTCCCATTCCTTCACATTATCTCTACCATTGTAATCTCTAGTTATTTTAAAAAAATACATATTTTATTTATTTTTAAAGATAGGTAGTTTACATAAAATGTTACATTAAAAATATAGAGGATTTCCGTATGCTCCACTCCCCACACATCCCAGTTTTCCCCACATTATCAATGTCTTTCATTAGTGTGGTACTTTCATTGCACCTGATGAACACACTTTGGAGCATTGCCACTAAACACAGATTATAGTTTACATTGTAGTAAACACTCTCTCCCCACTCAATTCTGTAGGTTATGGCAGGATATATAATGACCTGTATCTGTAATTGTAATGTCATTTAGGCCAATTCCCAGTAGTGAAAATGCCCCCATATTACATTTCTTTTTCCTTTTCCCTGCCTTCAGCACCTCCACCGGCCTTTGTCTCTGCATCAATGATATAATTTCTTCCATTTCTAGAATCACAATAAGTCTATAGGAGAATATCTGTAAGTTCACTTTAGCCCATATTTTTCACTAATCCTAAGGATTCCGGATTGGTGATGTCCACTCTACCTCTAGTTGAGCAGGAGCTTCAATCCCATATGGCTGATGAATGGGACTCTCCTTGCAGCTGTAGACCTTCTTGGTTCCTTGGTGTGGTTGTTGTCCTTCCTAACCTCCTTGTTAGCTGTCCCTGGTGATTCCAATCATATGGAGTGTAGGTGTAGCAACTCTGCTGAGACTCAGGGCCCAGCAGGCACATGGACAGCCTAGAGATTCAAGTCTCTTGGACATAAACTTACCACCTTGAGCCCCAACTATAGGTTCAATAGAAGGTACAAAAAAGAAGTCACATCTGAGCCAACTCTGTCACACTCGGAAGCACAAATTCCAAAGTAAAGTCCACTGGCAAGGCACCAAACTCCAGAGCTATCCACCATGATTGTAGGACTTTGATGCCTCAGGAGACCTCAGGAGCCCCACTATTTGGGGTAGTGTTTACTTTGGATATGTATGAGATCCTGGTGAAACTCGTATATATGTTATCTCTCTGATGAACTCCCAGCTCACTTTGAATTCTCTTAGCCATATAAACTTAATGACCACTAGTCTAATGGGTGTAAGATGGTATCTCTTTGTAGTTTTGATTTGTATTTCCCTAGTAGCTAGTGATGTTGAGGATCATTTCATGTCCTATTTAGCCATTTGTATTTCTTCTTTGGAGAAATTCCTATTCAAATCACTTGACCATTTTTTAGATGAGCTGTTTTTGGTTTTGAGATATTTTGTCTTTATATATGCTGGATATTAGGATCCCATCAGAAATATGATTACCAAATATTTTCTCCCATTGTGTAGGATGTCTTTTAAGTTTCTAACGATCTACTTTTAGGTGCAAAATTTGTAATTTTGAGGAGGTATCAGTGCTCTATTTGTTGTTTTGCTGCTCATGATTTGGATGTGAAGTTCATGAAACCGTTTCTTATTACAATGTCCTGTAGATGCTTCACTAGATTATCTTCCAAGGTCTTTATGGTCTTGGCTCTTATATTTAGATCTTTGATCCATTTTGAGTTGATTTTTATATAAGGTGTGAGATGGTGTTCCTCTCTTATTCTTTTTTCCCTTCTTTATTTTTTTAAATGTTACATTCAAAAAATATAAGAGGTCTTCAAAACACCCCAACCCCCCTCACCCCACTCTTACCACATCAACAACCTCTTTCATCATCATGGCACATACATTGCATTTGGTGAGTACATTTTGGAGCACTGCTGCACCACATGTATAGTGGTTTGCATTGTAGTTTATGCTATCTCCCAGTCCACCCAGGACTGGCATGGCAGGACATACAATAGCCATCATCTGTCCCTGCAGTACCACCCAGGACAACTCCAAGGCTTGAAAATGCCCCCACATCCTATCTCTCCTTCCCTCTCCCTACCATTAGCAGCTCCCATGACCACTTTCTCAACATCAATGCTGCAGTTTCTTTCATCACTAATCGCAATATTTCCACAGTTGAATATCAGTAAGCCCACTCTAATCCATACACTCTTCCTCCATCCTGTTGACCTTGGGATGATTATGTCCTGTCCCCCTCTATATCAAGATTCCAGTTCTCCAAGTACCATTTGTTGAAGAGACCATTCTATCCCAGTTGAGTGTGTTTGGTGGCCTTGCCGAATATCTGATCACTGTATATGTAAGGATCTAAATCAGAACTCTCAATTTGATTCAATTGGTCAGTATGTCTATCCTTCTTTCAAAAACATGCAGTTTGACCACTGTATCTTTGTGGAATTCTTTAAAGTCACAAAGTGTGACTCCTCCCATTTCATTTTTCTTTTCAATATGTCTTTGGCTATTTGGGAGCCACTTGCCCTTCCAAATAAATTTCATAATTAATTTTACCAATTCAGTAAAAGTTCTGTGTTGATTTCTATTGGAATTTTATTAAATGTGTAGATCACTTTGGGTAGGATAGACATTTTAATGAAGTTTGGTCTTCCCATCCATGAAGAGGGAATGTTCTTACATTTTAAAAAGTCCTCTTTGATTTCCTTTATCAGGGTTGTGTAATTTTCTGCATAGAAATTGTTTACATCTTCAGTTAAATTTATTCCGAGGTATTTGATTCTTTTATTTGCTTTTGTAAATGGGAATTTGTTGAAATTTCCTCCTCAAATTGCTCATTATTGGTGTACAGAATGCTACTGATTTTAGTGCCTTGAACCAGTGACTTTACTGAAATCATTCATAAGCTCTAGAAGCTTAGATGTAGATTTCTGAGGGCTTTCCCTGTAGTGGATCATGTCACCTGCAAATAATGGAACTTTGATGTCTTCCTTTCCAATTTGGATGCACTTTATATATTTTAATTGCCTAAGTGCTCAGGTAAGTACTTCTAATACAACATTAAGTAAAAGCAGTCGTAGTGGGCATCCTTGTCTTGTTCCCAATCTTAGAAGGAAAGCTTTTAGGATTTCAGCATTGCGTATGATTTTAGCTGTGGGTTTTTCATATATAACCTTGATCATGTTGAGGCAGTTACCTTCTATTCCTTTCCTTTGCAGTGCTTTTATCAGGAAAGTGTGCTGTATTTTGTTGAATGCTTTTTCTGTGTCTATAGAGGTGACCATATGATGTTTTTTTTAATCTGTTTATGTGATGTATTAAATTGACTGATTTTTAAAAAAATTTTTAACCATCCTTGCATATCGGGGATGAAACCCACTTGGTCATGGTGTATAATTCATTTGATGTACTGTGGAACACTAATAGCAGGTATTTTGTAGAGGATTTTAACATCTAGGTTCATTAGAAAGATTGGTCAATAATTTTCCTTTCTTGTGGTATATCTGTTTGGCTTTGTTATTAAGGTAGCGTTGGCATCATAGAATGTGCTACACAATTTCCTTCTACTTCTATTATCTCGAAGAGCTTAAGCAAGGTTGATGTTTGTTCTCTACAGAAATTTTGGTAGAATTTACCTGTGAAGATGTCTATAACTGGGCTCTTCTTACTAGGAAGGTTTTTGATGACAGGTTCTATCTCTTTATTTGTGATTTTTCTGTTAAATTCATCAATTTCTTCTTTCACCAAGGTAGACTCTTTGTGTGTTTCTAAGAATTTGTCCATTTCCTCTAAGTTAACCTTCTTGTTGGCATATAATTTTTCAAAGTATCCTCTTATGTTATTCTTTATTTCTGTGAAGTCCGTGGTGATTTCCCCTTCCTCATTTCCTATTTTTTTGTATCTTCATCTTCTTTCTTTTTTTCTTTGTTAGTCTAGATAAGGATTTGTCAATTTTATTGATCTTTTCAATGAACCAGCTTTCAGTTTTGTAAATTTATTCTAGTGCCTTCTTATTTTCTATGTCATTTAGTTTTGCTTTCATCTTTCTACTTCATTTGGTGTTAGTTTGTTGTTGTTTTTCTAATTCCTCCAGGTGTGCAAGTAGGTCTTCAAGTTTAGCTTTCTTCTTTTATATATATGCATTGATGGATATAAATTTCCCTTTCATTACAGATTTTTCTGCAACACATTAATTTTGATATGCTGTGTTGTCATTTTCATTTGTTTCAAGGTAGTGACTAATTTCTTTTGTAATTTCCTCCTTTTTCCAGTGTTTGTTATATCTTTGTGCCTACTCTGGTTTTCTGGCCCTTGTTAATTTCAAGCTTGATTCCTTTGTAGTCACATAAATTACTTTGCATACTTTCAATCTTTCTGAATGCGTTGAGAGTTGTTCTTTGGCTTAGAGTGTTGTCTATATTGGAGAATGGTCCATGTACACTCAAGAAGAAAGTTTATCCTGCTGTATTTGGGTGTAGAGTTCTATATATGTCTATTAGGTCCAGACACACTAATGTATTATTCAGAGTGTGTGTTTCTTTATTGATTCTATTTTGGGATGTTCTATCTAATCATGATAATGGTGTCTTAAAGTCCCCCACTATAATTATAGAAGCATCTATTTCTCCACTAGTTTTTTCCAGTTTTTGCCTTATGTATTTTGAGACCTCCTAGTTAGGTGCATAAACGTTTATGATTGTTCTTTCTTCTTGCATTTACTAATATATAGAGTCCATCTTTGGCTTTTAAAATTACTTAAAGTGTATTTTATTCAAAATTCGTATAGCTACTCCTGTTTTATTTGGTAGTTCTTTGCTTGTAAAATAGTTTTCCAGTCATTCATTTTCAGACTCCTAGAATCCCTGAGTCTAAGGGGGAGTTTCTATATTTTTGTTGTTCTTTTTAATTAATTAATTTTATTTTGTTTTATTTTTGTGAGGATATGTCATTGGAGATGGTAGAATTATTTATTTGTTTCTTTGTTTAATTATTTATTTTAATTATCTTCTTAAAAAAGATAAATAGATCACTCTAAATGTTCTGTTAATAAGAGTTTCCCATATAGGCAACTCCCCAAACCTCCACTCTTCTCACATCAACATCCCCTTTCATCAGTGATGCACATTCATTCCATTTGGTGAATATATCCTGGAGCAGTGCCACACTGCATGGACCGTTGTTTACATTGTCCATCCAGTGGGTTAAGGCAAGAAAAATAATGTCCTGCATCTGCCCCTGCAATGCCATTCAGACAATTTCAAGTCCCAAAATCGCCCCATGTCACACTCTTCCTCCCTCTCCCTTCCCTCAGCAAGTCCCGTGGCCACCATTTACATATCTATAATTTCTTCCATTGTTAGACAAATTGCTAAAAAGCACATAAAAAGTACATTAAAAAGTGCTATAAAGCAAATGAAAGGATGCTAACATCACTTGGTATTAGGGAAGTGCAAATCAAAACTACAAAGAGATTTACACCCTTTAGACTGGCAGCTATTAATAATACTGAAGACTACAAGTGTTAGCCTGAATGTGGAGGAATGAGAAACCTCATCCACTGCTGATGGGAATGTAGAAGATCCAGCCATTCTGGAGGATAGTTTGGTGGTTCCTCACCAAAATTGCCTTAGATATGCTATATGACACAGCAATTCCACTGCTGGGTATATACCCAGCAGAACTGAAAACAAGAATATGAATTAATACATGCATAGCAATGTTCACACAGCATTATTCACTATTACCAAAAGTTGGAATCAATCCAAAAGCCCATCAACAGATGAATGGATAAAAAAATGTCATATATACACACAATGGAATACTACTCAGCTGTGAGAAGGAATACAGTACTAACACATGGGATAACATGGATGAATCTTGAAGACCTTCTATTGAGTGAAGCAAGCCAGGTATTGAAGGACAAATACTACATGACCACTCTGCTATGAATTAAGGTGAATTTCTTGTAGACAGCATATTGATGGTTTATATTTCCTTATCCATTCTTCCAATCAGTGTCTCTTCACTAGTGAGTTAATCCAATAATATTTAGCATTATTACTGTCAAGGAATTACTTACATTAGCCATATTTTCTTGGGGTTTATGTATGTCATATGTGGATTTTTTATCCCTTTTATTATTTTTTTTCTTACACTCTTATTCAAAACATTTTTTCTCCTTTTTTTTTTTTCCTTTCCTTTCAACCTGCTGCACTCTGTTTAGTATTTCTTGAATGGCAGGTTGCTTATTGGTATACTATCTTAATTTCTGTTTATCTGTGAATATTTTGAATTCTACAGCATTTTTTATTTGTAAAAACACTGTATTGATTAGTTTTGAATCTATATAGGTTACTTGCTCTATACAGTCTTATCTCTTGTTATAGACAATCAGTGTTACAACCCAGAACACATTTACTGAATTGTGAATGCACGATATTTTTTAGCTTTGTAAACTCAGTAATATACTTCCTATATTCAGTGTAATCTTCAAAATCTGATTTAAAAATTTAAAAGACAGAACTCACTTAATGAACTGTGAAAATACTATAATGATAAGTTTTGAAAACTAATCAAGATACTCTCTTTATTCAGTGCTATATGCTAATGTGGACTTGCAATTTATGTTAAAACAATAAACTCACTTAGTAAGCTCAGAAACCACAGTATAGATTAGATTCAAAAAATAAGTAAATACTTCCTTTATTCAGTGTTATCTGGTTAAATGGACTTGAAATCAAATATAAAACACAGAAATCTCTTAGAGAACTGTGAAATCACTATATTGATGATATGTAATACTGATTTAACTTTATCTACTAATATGGCCTTGCAATTTGTGTTATAACACAGAGATACTTAGTGAACTGTGAAAACACTACATTGTGTACATGTGACAGGTAAATAAGATACTTATTTTATTTGTGTTATCTGCTAAAATGGGCTTATAATCTTAAAAGACAGAACTCAGAGAACTGTGAAAAGAGTATGTTGATTAGCACTGAAAATTCAGTAACATATTTCTTTTATTCTGTGTTATCTGGTAATAGGAAATTGTAAATTAATATTTAATTTTCAAGTATAACTATTTTATTTGAAATATATTTGTCATTATTGCATGCGTGTATTTTAATTACAAAAATTGTGAACTTTATTTATACGTTGTTAATTTTATATACCAATAGATATGTATAGGTAATTGTACTGATGGGAAATTGTCCTAATTTTATTATTGAAATTGTATTAATTATTTTTATTGTCTTTTTTTTAAGTTACATGGATCACGCAAAATGTTACATAAAAAATAGAGATTCTCAACCCCCAGCCCCCACTCCTCTCACATCAACAACCTCTTTCTTGAGTGTTGAACATTAAATTGATTTGATTAATATATTTTGGAGGACTGCTACATTGCAAGGATTATAGTTTACATTGTAGTTGGTACTCTCCCCCAGCCCATTCAGTGAGTTATGGCAGGATATATAATGCCCTGCATCTGTCCCTGCAATGACATTCAGGAGAAATCCAAGCCCTGAAAATGTCCTCATATCACACCTGTCCTTCCCTCTCCCTGACCTCAGCAAACCCCGAGGCCACTATCTCCACATCAATGATACAACTTCTTCCATTTCTAGAGTCACAATATTTCTATAGTAGAATACCTGTAAGTCCACTCTAATCCATAGTTTATTACTCTATCCTGTGGAACCTAGGGTAGTGATGTCCATTCTACCTCTAAATTGAGAGGGGGCTTAGATACCACATCTTAATGTATGTGATTCTCTCCAGCTTGCAGTTGTATACTCTTTTGTTTCCCTGGTATGGTGGTTTACCATACTAACCTCCGTGTTAGCTGACCTGTGTACATCCAATGAACTGGAGAGTAGGTTTGCAACTCTGCTGAGGCTCAGGGTCTAACTAGCCCATGGAAAGTTCAGAGATTCAAATCTCCTGAGCATACATCAACCCAAGCACAAACAGGTTCAGTAATAGTGACAGAAGAAGCATGTGTAGAGAGGTCACATATGAATCCATCTCCATCACACTCAGGAGCACAAATTCCATTGTAGGGCACACTGGCAAGGCACCAAACTCCGGAACCATCTGTCATGACCATATAGCCTTGTTGTGTCCATAGCCATCAGGAGAACCCACAACTTGGGGTTTTATCTGCTTTGGCTATCTCTGAGATCCTGCTAAGTTGCGCATAATCATGACCCCTTTGATGACCTCCAGACACATTTTGAAGTCTCTTAGTCATATAAACTCATTTGTCTTTACCATTTCCCCCTTTGATTAAGGTCTTTTTTCTAGATGCATCAATAGCTGGTGATAGAAGTAATCCTTCAGTGTCAGAAAGGCTCATCCCTGTGAGTCATGTCTCATGCTGGGGAGATGGTAAAGCATTTACCTGCTGAGTTAGGCTTAGGGAGTAGCCACATTTGAGCAACACAGAAGATCTCAGGAGGTAACTGTCAGGCACCCTGTAGTTCAAGGTCTAGTTGAAGTTTTATTTTTTTAATTATTTTTATTTTTATTATTGTCTTTTAAAAAAAAAGATAGTTTACCCAAACCATTACTTTAAAATGCATAAATGGTTCCCATATATCTCATTCCCCAACCCCCTCCCCTCCCACAGCACATCCCCTTTCATCAGTAAGGCACTTTCATTGCATTTGGTGAATGCACCATGAAGCACTGCCACACTTCATGGACCATAGTTCCCATTGTAGTGCACTCTCTCCCCAGTCCATCCAGTGCATTATGGTAGGATATAAAATGTCCTGCATTTGTCCCTGCAACATCATCCAGGATAACTCCAAATCCTGAAAATGCCTTATCATCTTTTCCTCCTTCTACCTGGACTCAGTAAATCCTGTGGCCACCATCTCCACATCAATTATACAATTACTTCCATCACTAGAGTCACAATATTTCTATGGCAGAATACCAGCAAATCAATTCCAAGCAATATTATTTTCCTTGATCCTTGGACCCTAGGATGGAGATGTCCTCTCCACCTATAAATCAAGAGGGGGCTTAGATCCCACATCCTGATGGATGCAATTCTCCTGCTTGCAGTTTTAGACACCCTTGGTTCCTTGGTATGGTGGTTGACCATTCTCAACTCCCTGCCGACTGATCTAGGTTAGTCCAATGAACTGGAGTATAGGTGTTGCAACTCTGCTCTGCTGAGGCTAAGAGCCCAGCTGGCACATGGATAGACCAGAGATTCAAGTCTCCTGAACATACGCCAACCCCAGTGCCAATCACAGCTTCAATGAAAGTGACAGAATAATCATGTGTACAGAGGTCACATCTGAGTACAACTCCATCACATTCGGGAACATATATTCCAAAGTAGGGTCCACTAGCAAGGCACTGAACACCAGAGCCATCTGTAATGACCATAGAACCTGTGTTTCTCCATAGCCCTCAGGAGCACCACTACCTGGGGTTAGAGCTTTGACCCATCTTGACTTGATTTTTGTATAAGGTGTGAGGTGGTAATCATCTCTTATTCTTTTGCATATGGACATCCAGTTCTCCAAGCACTATTTGTTGAAGGACCCATTCTCTCCAGTTGAGTGGGTTCAGTGTCCTTGTTGAATATCAGATGACTGTATATGTGAGGATCTATATCAGCACTGTAAATTTGGTTCCATTGTTTAGTATGTCTATCCTTGTGCCAATACCATTCCATTTTAATCATTATTGATTTGTAGTATGTTTTAAAGTCAGGTAGTGTGATATCTCCAATTTCATTTTTCTTTTTCAATATTCTTTGGCTATACAGGGCCTCCATTCCTTCCAAATAAATTTCTTTCTTGTTCATTAAAAATGCTGTGAGACAACAAGCATGATGGCAGTGGAGTAAAGAGCTCCTAGAGTCAGCTCCTGCTACAGGGCTGTTAGTATACATCCAGAGCTATCTGCAGGTAGCTGAAGCACCTGTGTGTGGGCTCCAGGAGGACAGAAGAGCATCCTGCAACATATTTGAAGGAATGGAAGAAGCAGAATGCTCAACTGCAGAAAAGATTTGCTCTTACAGTCCAATTTGAAGATACGACAACACTTGTATCAAAATGTCTGAAGATTTTCTATTGCTGTCAAGTTCTGCCACACTGGGTCATTCAGTGTCAACTTTCAAGATAACTCTTTGAGTTGAGATGTACAAGTTCATTTCTTCAGATATTTGAGAAGCTGGAAATGTGGGAAGATATTGCTATTTGTTATAAAAGAGCTAGGCAGCATGGAAAAACTATGGAAATGGTGTTTGATGAAATGCAAATTCAAGTGATTTTCTTATTTGAGTTCAAAATGGGCCATAAAGCAGCAAAGACAATTCACAATATCAACAATGCATTTGGCCCAAGAACTACTAATGAATGTACAGTGCAGTGGTAGTTCAAGAAGTTTTGCAAAGGAGATAAGAGCTTTGAAGTTAAAGGAGCATAGTGGTCAGCCATCAGAAGTTGACAAAGACCAAATGAGAGAAATCATCAAAGCTGGTCCCCTTAAACTAAACAAGAAGTTGCCAAAGAACTCAACACCAACCATTCTATGGTCATTCAGCATTTCAAGCAAATTGAAACGGTGAGAAAGCTCAATAAGTGGGTGCCCCATGAGTGGATTGGAAAAAAAATCGTTTTGAAGAATCTTCTCTTATTCTATGCAACAATAAATCATTTCTAGATCGGGTTGTGATATGTGATGAAAAGTGGATTTTATATCAGAACCAGCAATGACTAGTTCAGTGATTGGATGGAGAAGAAGCTCCAAAGCACTTCCCAAAGCCAAATTTGCACCAAAAGAAAGATCATGGACACTGGCAGTTTGCAGCCTGTCTGATACGCTGCAGCTTTCTAAATCCCAGCCAAACCATTATATCTGAGAAATATGCTCAGCAAATCGATGGGATGCACCAAAAACTGCAATACCTGCAGCAAGCATTGGTCAAAGAAAGGTCCCAATTCTGCTCTGTGACAACACCTGATAGAATTTCACCCAACCAGTGCATCAGAAATTGTAAGAATTAGGCTATGAAGTTTTGCCTCATCCACCATATTCAGTGGAGCTCATGCTAACCCACTACCACTTCTTAAAACATCTTGACAATTTTTTGCAGGGAAAACACTTCTGCAACCAACAGAGGGCAGAAAATGCTTTTTAAGAGTTCATCAAATCCCAAATGATGGATTTTTATACTACAGGAATAAACAAACTTGTTTCTAATAGGCAAAATATGTGTTGATTGTAATGTTCCTATTTTGATTAATAAATGTGTTTGAGCCTAAAAAAATGCTGTGTTGATTTTTATTGTGATGACACTAAATATATAGATCAGTTCATGTAGGATAGACATTTTGATGATATTTAGTCTTCTTATCCACAAACAGGGAATATTGTTCCATTTATTTAAATCTTCTTTGATTTCCTTTATGAGTGTTGAGTAGTTTACTGCATATTGGTCATATACATCTTTAGTTAAATTTGTTCCTATTTGATTTTCTTATTTACTATTATAAATGGTATTTTTTCTTGACATCCTCCACAGATTGCTCATTATTGGTGTACAGATATGGAACTGAATTTTACACACTGATTTTATAACCTGCAACATTACTGGACTAATTTCTATGTATAGGATCATGTTGTCAGCATATAGTGAAATTGTGACTTCTTCCTTTCCAATTTGAATGCCTTTTATATCTTGTTCTTGCCTCAGTGCTTGAGCAAGTACTTCTAAGACAATGGTAAATAGGAAGGGTGACAATGGGCATCCTTGTCTTGGCCCAGATCTTAGTGGGAAAGATTTTAGGATTTGAACATTGTTAATGATGTCAGCTTTGGGTTTTCCATATATACCCTTGATGGTGTTCAGAAAATTTCTTTATTTTCCTATCATTTGCAGTGTTTTTATCAGGAAAGGGTGCTGTATTTTGTCAAATCATTTTTCTGCATCTATTGATATGATCATATGATTTTTTTCTTTGCTCTGTTTATGTGTGTATTACATTGATTGACTTTCTTATGTTGAAACAGCCTTGCATAGCAGAGATGAAATTAACTTGGTCATGGTGTATAATTCATTTGATGTTTTGTTGAATATGATTAACACGTGTTTTTTTTTTTTTTGAGGATTTTAGCATCTAGGTTCAGTAGACATTGTTCTGTATTTTTCATTTCTTGTGGTGTCTTTTTTTTGGCTTTGGTTTTAGTGTGATGCCATATATAAAAATCATAGAATGAGTTAGGCAATGTTCCTTCTATTTCAATGTTTTAAAAGAGCTTAAGCAAGATTGGTATTACTTCTTTCCAGAATATTTGATAGAATTCGCCTGTGAAGCCCTCTAACCCAGGGCACCTCTTTGTTGGTAGGTTTTTAAGGGCTAATTCTATCTCTTTACTTGTGATTGTTTTTTTAAATTACCAATTTCTTCTTTCACCAATATAGACTTTTTATGTGTTTACAGGAATTTGTCCATTTGTGCTTTATGGTGGCATTTAGAGTCTCAAAGTAACCTCTTAAGTTAGTCTTTATTTCTGTGGGGTCATTTCTTATTTCATGTATTTGCTTTTTCTCTCTTTTCTTTGTTATTCTAGCTAAAGGTCTGTCAATTTTATTGAACTTCCCAATGAAACAGCTCTTGGTTTTGTTTGCATTTTTTTCTAATGCTCTCTAATTTTCTATATCATTAAATTAAGCTGTGATCTTTGATATTTCTTTCTTTCTTCTTCCTATTGGCTTAGTTTGTTGTTTTTTAACTAATTTCTCCAAGTTTGCATTTAGGTCTTCTAAATTAGGTCTTTCTTCTTTTGTTGATATATGCATTTATGGTTATGAATTTCCCTCTCAATACAGCTTTTGCTGCATCCCACAAATTTTGAAATGTTGTGCTGTCATTTTCATTAGGATCAAGGCTGTTACTGATTTTTTTTATGAGATTTCCTCCTTGTCCTACTGTTTACCTAAGAGAGTGTTGCTTAACTTCCATATCTTTTGGCTTAATCTGGTTATCTGGCCCTTGCAGATTTATAGATTCATTCCAATTTTGTCAGATAAATTATTTTGTATGACATCAATCTTCCTGAATTCATTGAGATTTTTTCTGTGGGCTAGCATTTGTTATACCTTGGAGATTGATCCATGTGCACTTGAGAACAATGTATGTCCTGCTGTATTTGGGTGTAGTGTTCTATATATGTATATCAGGACCAGATCCTCTAGCAATAGTCACAGTCTTTGTTTCTTTATTGATTCTCTGCAGATATGTTCTGTCTAATGTTGATAATGGAGTACTAAATTGCCCTGCTATAATTGTAGAGACATCAGTTTCTCTACTTAGTTTTTCCAATGTTTGCCTCATATATTTTAAGACATCTGGTTAGGTGCAAAAATGTTTAAAATTGTTCTTTCATCTTGAAAAATTACCCCTATTACTTATGTGTAGCATTCTTTGTCTCTCACAATAGTTTTTCATTTAAAGTCTATTTTGTAGTATATTAGTATAGCTCCTCCTGCCCTTCTTTGGCTATTGTTTTCTTGTAAGATTGTTTTTCAGCTGTTCACTTTCAACTTCCTTGAATTCCTGGGTCAAAGTTGGGTTACTTGTAGAGAGCGTACAGTTGGGTCGTATTACTTATTATTATTACCTTTCCCATTTCGCCAATCTGAATCTCTTGACTAATGAGTTGAATCCATTAATATCCTGTGTTATTACTCTCGAGGAATTACTTACATTAGCCATATTTTCTTTGGATTTGTGTATGTCATATGGTGTTTTTTATTTCTCTTTTTGTCTTTTTAGTTGTACTTTTACTCTCCTCCAACTCTGTCTCAATATCTGTACATCAGTTTCAGTAAATATGATATGAATAAGTTAAACGATTATCGCTGTGGAAGAGAAAAGGTTTTATAATGCATATGTGGGAGTGCTGTATATTGTATATAAGAATTACTGTGATCTAAGGCTCTTGTGAGGAGAAGCTCAATAATTAGGGAAAAAAGAAAAGAAAAAGATAGGATGTAGAATTTTTCCAAATCAATACGTATTCTATATCTAACTTTAAATTCATTACTATACTCCATTTTACTATTAAGAGACTGTTCAAGGAAATCAAAGAAGACCTAAATAAATGGAAGAATATTCCCTGTTCATGAATAGGAAGACTAAATATTATTAAGATGTCTATTCTACCAAAACTGATCTACACATTCAATGCAATCCCAATAAAAATCAACACAGCCTTCTGTAAGGAACTAGAAAAACTAACTATGAAATTTATATGGAAAGGAAAGAGGCCCCGAATAGTCAAGGACATATTGAAAAAGAAAAATGAAATTGGAGGAATCACACTACCTGACTTCAAAACATACTACAAAGCTACAGTAGTGAAAATGGCATGGTACTGGCATAAGGAGAGACACACAGACCAATGGAATCGAATTGAAAGTTCTGATATAGAATCTCATATATATAGCCATATAATATTCGATAAAGCCACCAAACCCTCTCAACTGGGAGAGAATGGCCTATTTAGCAAATGGTGGCTGGAGAACTGGATATCCATATGTAGAAGAATGAAAGAGGATTACCATCTCACACCTTATACAAAGATCAACTCAAGATGGATCAAAGACCTAAATATAAGAGCCAAGACCATAAAGACCTTGGAAAGAAGTGTAGGGAAACATCTACAAGACCTTGTAATAGGAAATGGCTTCATGAACATCACACCAAAAGCACGAGCAGCAAAAGAAAAAATAAATAAATGGGACTTTCTCAAAATTAAATCCTTCTGCACCTCAAAGGAGTTTGTCAAGAAAGTGAAAAGGGAACCTACACAATGGGAGAAAATATTTGGCAACCATACATCTGATAAGAGACTTATAACCTGCATATATAAAGAACTCCTATACCTTGAAAATAAAAAGATAAAATCCCATTTTAAAAATGGGAAAAAGATTTAAACAGACACTTCTCCAAAGAAGAAACACAAATGGCTAAAAAGCACATGAAAAAAATGCTCCAAATCTTTAGCTATCAGGGAAATGCAAATCCAAACTACAATGAGATACCATCTTACTCCCATAAGACTGGCAGCTATGAAAAAAACAGAAGAATACAAATGCTGGAGAGGATGTGAAGAAATGGGAACGTTCATCCACTGCTGGTAGGAATGCAGAAGGATCCAACCATTCTGGAAGACAGTTTGGCGGTTTCTCAAAAAACTAACCATATGTGGGAAAAGTGGCCATGGTGGCTGATGGGTATGGGGAATGGGAGGAAGAGATGAGATGTGGAGGCGTTTTTGGGACTTGGAGTTGTCCCAGGTGGTGCTTCAGGGACAATTACCAGACATTGTAAATCCTCCCAGGGCCCAGTGGTTGGAATGTGGGAGAGTGTGGGCTATGATGTGGACCATTGACCATGGGGTGCAGCGATGCCCAGAGATGTACTTACCAAATGCAGTGGATGTGTCATGATGATGGGAGTGAGTGTTGCTGGGGGGGGGGGGAGTGGTGGGGTGGGGGTTGTGGGGTTGAATGGGACCTCATATTTTTTTAATGTAATATTTTTACAAAATGAATAAAATTAAAAAAAAACAAAAACAAAACTAACCATAGATTTACCACTTGACCCAGCAATTCCACTGCTGGGTATATACCCAGAATAACTGAAGGCAGGGACACAAACCGATATATGCACAACAATGTTCATAGCAGCATTGTTCACTATTGCCAAAAGGTGGTTTGTAATTTTTGTTGCTCTCTGGTCATCATTTTGTCTTGATGGTATTGTTTAGTTAATTAGCATTTCTCTCTTTCTTGGGATTTATTTAATTGTTCTTTTTCCATGTGTGTTAAGTCTCTTTGACACTTTGTTTTTTTTATTTTATCAAGGAAAAAGATTAAGGCTAGGGAAAGCAAAAGAGGTCAGAAAAGAAAAAGTATAATAGTAGTATTGACAGTAAATGTTGGCTGAAAAACTGTGTAAGACCTAGAAGAAAGAATAATTAAACTCATGTAAGCATTATAGAGTTACAGGAATAAAAAAAATGAGGGCCCACAATGAAATGGGAAACTGAATATGGAGAAGAATATATTATGAATTAAAAGGCCAGTGTGATGATGAGAGAGGGAAAGAGAAAGGAAAGGACAATAACAGAAAGTGTTAATAAAAGATAGAAATGGATGGCAGACTTGGCCAGTGGTTAGAGTGTTCATCTACCACATGGGATGTCCACGGTTCAAACCCTGGGCTTCCTTGACTCATTTGGAGCTGGCCCATGTGCAGTGCTAATGTGCACAAGGAGTGCCCTGCCACGCAGGGGTGTCCCTGTGTATGGGAACCCCACACACAAGGAATGTGCCCCTGTAAAGAGGGCCACCCATCATGAAAGAAAGTGCAGCCTGCCCAGGAATGGTGCCACCCACATGGAGAGCTGACACAGCTAGATGATGCAACAAAAAGAAGCATAGATTCCTGTGCCGCTGACAACAACAGAAGCAGAGAAAGAAGACACAGCAAATAGACACAGATAACAGACAACTGGGGTGGGGGGGGGGGGAAGGGGAGAGAAATAAATAAATATATAAATCTTAAAAAAATTAAAAACAAAAGATAGAAATGAGAATAGAAGTGTTAGAAATAAAAAGCCATAAAAACTGGGGTCTAGGCAAAGAAAGGTGGAATAGAAGTTGGAAGATAAAATGATGTAGGAGGGAGAAGAAATGTCATTGGTAGCCAAAGTCTGTACACATGGAAAAGAGGAGATCAAGGAAGAGGAAACATATCCAACAGGAAACTATCCCACAGCACAGTTTTAATTTCAGCAATCACTATTTTTGTTGTACTCTCTCCATAGCAGTATCTTGAAGCATCCTGTTTTGTGGGTTCCCAAAATAACTTATTCATGCCAGATTTTGTCCCCACTCAGCCATTTTATTGCAGGAGAGAAGACGTGGCTGCCCTTACTCCAATGCCATCTCGCCCCTCCCCCTATCATTTTTGACTGCAAACTTCTCTGGATAGAGAATTCTTGGCTGGGATTTTTTCCCCAATTAGTACCTTAAATAGGTCATACCCCTGCCTTTCTGTCTCCATGGTTTCAAATGAGAGATCAGCTCCTAATCTTATTAAATTTCCTGTATATGTGGTGGTTGTCTTTTCTCTTGCTGTTTTCACTGTTCTCTATCTTGAACATTGGACAATTTGACAAGTACATGTCTTGGAGTAGGTCTGTTGAGATTTATACTGTTTGGGGTCCATGCACTTTCTTGAACTGTACATGCATTTCTTCTATAGGTTTGGGAAGTTTCCAGCTATTATTTCCTCCAACATCCCTTCTTTTCTCTTTCTCTTTTCTTCTCCCTCTGGGATGTCTATGCTACATATGTTTGAGCATTTTGTGTTTTTGTTCAGATCCTTAATTCCCTGCTGTTTTTTTTTCCCTATCTTTTTATCTGTCTCTTCTATTACCTCTTTGATTTTAGATGTACTCCTTTCCACATTGATAATTATTTCCTCTGCCATTTCAAATATGCTGTTATGTGCTTCCGAAGTATTTTTGATTTCTTGGATTGGGCCTTTCATCACCATCATATCTGTTATCATTTTATCTATGTCCACAATTTCTTCAGTATGTTCTCCCAGTGTCTTCTCAATATCCTTAATTTCTTCTTTCACTCCATAATTGGTCATGATATTTGTTTGGACAGCCCTGATTAGTTGTTTCATGTTCTGCATCTCCTCCTGGTTTTTGGTTTGTTCATTAGACTGTGACATATTTATCTGTTTCATAGTATGGCTTATAATTTTTTGTTTATATTTAGGTACCTCTTTATCTTGATGGATTTATTCAGTTGACTGTTTTCTCCCTCTATTCTAGGCTTTTATATAGTTGCTGTATGTGTGTTTGTGTGGTAAGTTTTCTCTTTGACACTTTGCTGATCTAATTGTTTTCTTGCTGCTATGTTCCCTCGATAGAAAAAGATTAGGTCCAGAGAAAGGTAAAGAGGTAAGAGAAGAAAAAGAATAATAATAGTAGTAGTAAAAGGAAGGAGAGGAACCATATAAGACATAGGAAGGTGAATAATTTATTTATCTAAGAAATGCAGTGGGATAAGATAATAAAGTGGTATACAAACAATTAAATTAAAAAAACAAATAGAGAAAAAATATCTAGAATGAATATAAATGGCCAGAATGATAAGAAAGGGAAAGAGGAGAAAAAAGGCAGTAAGAAAAAAGTTTAAAAAAAGAAAACAGAGAATAGAAGAGATAGAAATAAAAACAAGAAAAATTGAAGACTAAACAATCAGAGTTGAAATTAGGAAGAAAAACCGTAAGCAGAAGATAGGAAGATGAAAAAAGGAAAAGAAATAGCATATGTAGGCAAAATTAGTATACAGACCAAAGGAGAAACAAAGGAAGGGTATATATAGCAAACAAGAAACAAGACAGGAGCACCTAAATAAAATGAAAAGGGAGTGTGGGTAAAAGGAGATTTTAAAAAACACACAACAAACAAACTCTCAAGCAAGCAGTCAAACCAAAACTTAGAAAAAGCAGCCTTCTCTCTTAAACACCTGAGGAGCTTCTCAAGGTGGTGGTGTTTATCAATTGCCTTGAAATCTGTCTCCACAGATTTTGGATTGGGGTTTGGCAAGTAAGCTAAGTTAAAGTTAAAGAAATGAAACTTATTTTTTAAAGAAAAATAAGAGACCCAGGAGAAGCTAATTCAGAAGTATTATCTATGTGTTCCCCATCATAAGGTATCAGATGGGTGTTTGATAATCCTGCAGATCACTCACTACTCTAAGAGAGCTGGGAATTGAGCCAGAGACCTTGTGTTTTCGAGGCAGATACTCCTCCACTAAGCTAAATTTTCTGATGGATCTGATAGCTAGAGAGCTATCCAGTCGCATTCCTTAGGACAGGTTTGACTCCTTCAGTTGGGTTGATTCCTGGTGATTAGGACCCTGTGTGTCCCTGCTCCTTTATATTCTTATTAATTTCTCTCCCAGGGCAGCAGAATTCAATAGCCTGTGTGATGGGATCCCCACTTACCTTTCCTGGTCAGGTTGAGTTCTCTTCTGAAATACAAATGCGACACTGGTATCTGAACTCTCCATAGAGAAATGAATCTCAACTCTTCCAACATCCCCCTCCACCTAGGAGGCCCTTGGAAGGGTATTAAGCATTTCCTACTGCCTGCCTCCCTTATAGAATTTGGAATTTTGATAGCTTACAGCACTAGATTAGTGAATCACCTGATCCTGCCCTCTCCAAGCCCAAGTTCCTCTCTCTCAGGTGGGCAAGGTAAATGTCTGCCTGTGCTGATTAACCTTGCCCCTCCTCCTGGGGCTCCCTGTTGCTAGCTGGTATGCTTTCTAAAGTTTAAAGGGGGTCCAGGTAACCAAACCCTCTGAAAGGAAGCGCCCTCCACCCTTTGCCAGATAGCTCTTACTCCCAAGGAATGCTCCTTCTTGCTCCTTGGCTGGTGGGAGTGAAGGTTTTTGCAGCAGCTTTTTGCCTTGAGGATAGGGCTTAGCAAACCACCATTTCCAGCCAGCAGGGTGAGAAACTCATGGTTTTCCCTTGGGCTTTCTTTTAAGATTTATTTTTTATTTCTCTCCCTCCTCACCCACCCCCAATTGTCTGCTCTCTGTGTCCATTTGCTGTATGTTCTTCTGTGACTGTTTCTATCCTCATCAGCAACACCTGGAATCTGTGTTTCTTTTTGTTGCATCATCTTGCAGTGTCGGCTCTCCATGTGTGTGGCACCATTCTTGGGAGGCTGAACTTTCTTTCACACTGGCCAGCTCTCCTTACAGCGTGCACTCCTTGTGCATGGGGCTCCCCTATGTGAGGGACACCCCTGTGTGGCATGGCACTCCTTGTGAGCATCAGCACTGCACATGGGCCAGCTCCACATGGGTCAGTGAGGCCCAGGGTTTGAAACATGGACCTTCCATGTGGTAGGCAGATGCCCTATCCATTGGGCCAAATCCGCTTCCTTCCCTTATGCTTTTTATGTCTTTGTCCAGTTCTCTCCAGATTGATGTCCTGATGTCTCCTGCTTTGTCAGTTCCCAAAACAGCTCAATCGGGCAGGATCTTGCACCTCCTCAGCATTTTTTTGTACGAATGCTAGTGAGTGCCCACTTACACTGACACTATCTTTCTCCCATCTCATAGTTATTTCTATTCCCCATTTTAAAAAAAGATTAGTTTATTTATTCCATCTTCCCTGGTTGTTTGCTCTTGCTGTCTACTCTCTGAGTCCATTTGCTATGTACTTGTCTACTCTTTAAGAGGCACTGGGAGTGAACCTAACTGAACAAGCAATCTACTGTGTGGGAGAGATGTGCTCAATCACTTGAGCCGCCTTAGCTCCCTGCTTTGTTGTGTCTCCTTGTGTCATTTTGTTTCAACTGCTTGCCAAGCCTGTCCAATTGACAGGTCACTGTCTTGCTCTTCTCCAGGAGACACCAGGATTCAAACACAGGAACTCCCATTTGGTAGGCAGGTGCGTAATGATTTGAGTCATACCCACTTCCAGGATTATATGGTTTATGAATGTGTTTCAATACCATTGATTCTAAAAGCAGTGTAGGTATATTGGCCACTGCCAGCTAAATATTTTTTTCAGGTAGTTATCTCAGATATTAGGGAAAAAAAAAGGTGTTTCTATATAAACCCACTGTATTCTCTGTGAGTTAGAAAAAGGCTAATGCTTCATTCATCACCTGATGTCAGAGCCATTATTTAGAATGGAAAACCAGAGTGGCATTTTCAGGTTAGTAATTGTTCAGAGCTTGTGAACCCACTTTACTATTATAGAATCTCAAACTCTTCAACATTGACAAGTTTGTCAAATCTTCAGCTCATATTTGAAATCTATACAGCAAGGTCTCTATTATCTTTATTTTGTGACTAAATGAATTATTTATGTCAGGCAAGGTTAGGGATGAATTTAAAAGAAGGGAAATTTATAAGTTTGAATGACTATATAATAAAAGAAAGATCACAATCAATATTATATCTAAAAACTGGGGGAACTATAAAAAGTAGGACAAACTGAACTTAAACCTAATTGAAGGAAGGTAATAAGAAATATATGAGTGGAGGGAAATGAAATAGAAAATGCAAAAAACAATTGGTAGATCTAATGAAATTAAAAGTACTTGGAAAGATGATAAATTTGCAAAGATTTAGTTAGATTGGAAAAGAAAAAGAAACACGCAAATTATTAAAATATAAAATGAATTTGGTGACATTGCTAGATATTGTAGGTATTACAGCAATTATGAATGAATACTATGAAGAATTGTATGCCAACAATCTAGATAATATAGAAGAAATGCACAAATTCTTAGAAACACACAACTTACCTAAATTGACTCAAGAAAAAAGAGATATTCACAGACTTACAACAAATTAACAAATTCAATCCGTATTTAAAACCTCCCAAAGGGTACTTATTTGGGGTTGAAGCTTACATTCACAAGGCCCTAAAGAGTCAAACCCAAGGTATTAGAAGAGGTACTTTTTGACCCCAAGTCTGTCGCCATGTGTTGATGCAAGATAGTGGACAATGTCTATGAGGGTTCAGCCTTCCTCCTTCCTCTTAAGACTTTGTGGCTCCAGCCTCTTTAAATCTTCAGCTTTGAACTGGCATAAGGCTCATCTCTCTTCCTGGAGATCATCTCTTTCTGGCCTCAGCTGCTATGCTCTCTCCACAATGTCTGCTGTAGACCATCACTCATCTCTCTTCCCAGGGTCATGCCTATGGAGCACTCTCTCATCCTGCACATCTGCTCCTGTGTGTCTCCTTCCAAATGAGAGTTTGTTTTATCAGACCAAGGGGACTATGACTCATTACTGAGACACATTCTAAAGATGTGGTTGGATCAAAGCCCTAATCATAACAGAATTTAATCAGACAGCTGAATCCAATAAAATGAAAGGGTCTGATCATCCCAGAGGATCAGACAAGTTTACAAACATAATCTATATTTCTTTTTGGAATTCATAAATATTATCAAACTACCACCCCCAAGATGCAAGGATTTTCAGCATAAGAAAATCAATAAAACGCATAACATAATTATTGGGGAAATCATGTGAAAATTTCTATTGATGAAGGAAAATCACATGAAAATCTCTGTTGATGTAGAAAATGCATTTGACAGAATCCAATGCATTTTCACAAAAAACACTCAGAAAAATAAGAATACAAGGTACATTCCTCAACATGATAGAGTTTTATATATATGTGTGTGTGTGTGTGTGTGTGTGTGTATGTATATGTATACATTGTATAATACTAGGCTAAGTTTCAATTTTACAAGAAAAGGTTCATATATATAATCATCAATATGAGGGGCCTGGAGTAATGGTTGTTCTTCCTTCACTATTCACTCTCCTTGTACAGAGGAGATTCTTGAAGTTCTATTAAAGTGTAGAAGGACACCCCAGGATGGGAGTTCAATTTTCTTTCTGTTATTATGTGGGTTTCCACCCACTTAGAGTATAACCAGTGAATACTTGAACATATTCATATGCCTTGGAGGCATGTCCGAGTTGCACCCCTCCACACATTTCCTATCACTTACAAGCCACACCAAATATCCTCCTTTGCCACAGTTGTGACGATTCTATGATGTAAAAACTCTCCGAAATCAAAGCCAACAAAATACTCAATTAAAATTAAAAAGAAAATGAAATAATAGCTATAAAAATAACAAATATAATACAAAATAATTTTAAAAATTGAAATAAAATCTTTTTTAGAAATTTCCTCTTTCATCACTGTAAGATTTGTTGTCTTTTTTTATTGACTTTGTAATAATATTACGTTAAAAATATATATATATATGAGGTCCCATTCAACCCCACCACCCCCACCCCACCTCTCCCCCCCCCAGAAACACTCATTCCCATCATCATGACACATCCATTGCATTTGGTAAGTACATCTTTGGGCACCTCTGCACCTCATGGTCAATGGTCCACATCATGGCCCACACTCTCCCCCATTCCATCCAGTGGGCCCTGTGAGGATTTACAATGTCCGGTGATTGCTGCTGGAGCACCATCCAGGGCAGCTCCATGTCCCAAAGACGCCTCCACCTCTCATCTCTTCCTGCCTTTCCCCATACCCATCAGCCACCATGTCCACTGTTCCCAATCCAATGCCACCTTTTCTATGTGGACATTGGATTGGTTGTGTCCATTGTACCTCTATGTCAAGAGGAGGCTCAGATTCCACATGGATGCTGGATGTTGTCTTTTATATACAATGACAATTTCTTCCTTATATTTCCCAAGTGTCTTATTTTTTCTATTTTATCTTCAAAGAAGATTTAGGTTACAAAAAAGTCACAGAGAAAATATAATGTATTCCCATATACCCCATGAAAAATACCTTGATCAAATGGAGTAAATATTAAATACACATAAATTTCCTTTTTCATTAGTGTGGAACATTCATTGCATTTGATGAATACATTTTGCAGCACTGCTACACAGCATGGATTATAGTTTGCATTGTAGTTTATACTTTCTGTCAGTCCATTCAGTGGGTTATGGCAGGATATACAATGTCCTGCATCTGTCCCTGCAGTAACATTCAGGACAATTCCAAGTCCCCAAAATTTCCACATATCACACCTCCTTTTCCTTCTCCCTGCCTTCAGCAACAGCTGTGGCCACTGCCTCCAAATAAGTGATAGAGTTTCTTCTATTGCTAGAGTCACAATAATCCTATTGTGACTCTAGCAATGAAATCTTCTTGAGTGTGGGTGGCTCCATTTGTGAAAACCATCTCAAGAGGAGAAAGATCAGCAAAATAAGATATTTTACTGTATCCAGAATCATTGTACCGAATCAGCAACAGGGAAATCAATATGAAACCTGGCAATAATAGAGCCCACCCCTTGAGAGAGATGACCTCCTCCTGGGATGTAGGTGTCCACAGGGATAAAAGATGAATATGGAGCTCCAAACTGTCAAAAGGGACAAAATTGATGCAAGTTTTCCTTCTGCTTTCCTTTCTTACCTCCAGAGAAGTAAATATCTCAGGGGATATTGAGACAAAAGAATACTTCATTAATGCAGCTCATGGGAATGGAACCTCTAATTGCTCAGAAATTCTGACTATATAAAATTTACTTTATTAACCTCTGGTGAAGAGAAAACACAATTTGTCTTTTAGAGATCTCGAGACTGTTTTGATCTCCCTTTTCTTCCTGGGAGTAGAGCTTCCAACTTCATCCATCATTCAAGGAAGAACCTGCATTGACGAACTTAGACCCTGTCTTGATTATTTCAGGATGAGTTATAGAACCTTCACAGGTACTGAGGGGAATGTATTTTGGCTCCATGAACCCCTTTTATTGGTATAAGCTATAAGGACATCAACAGGTTATGAGCATAGAGAAAGCTTAAAATACAGAAGTCCTGCCTTATTAAAAAGGCTGTGTGGAAATAGATAGCTGATACACTAAAATATTTTCTTTTTCCAAACTGTCTCCTCTTACCTCTCCTTTTGGGTATTCCCACTCTCAGCAGCATTTTTCCATGTTTCACTCATTCTTCTTTCTCTTCAATTGTTGAACGTATGTGTTTAACTGCATTCATTCATTTTCTCTTTTAGTCATAAAACCAATGTTTAGTCATCGATTACTTCATAATGAGCTATAAACATTATTTCAGGAATAGAGAAATGAGTAAGACATTGGTCCTCATATTAAAGAAATTACATCCAAATGGGGTAATACACATACAAATGAATATATCCTGTATCTTGAGGTGGCTCTGAAATCCTGGTGAAGTGGATCAAAAAGTACAGAATTATCCTGTGGAGGTTAGTGAAGACATCACAAGGAACCTTTCATTGTAATGACACTTGAAGGATTTAGGGTAATTTCAGGAAGAGAAAGGGGTAGAAGTAAACCAAGAAGTGATGACAGGGATACAAATGTACAATCAATATAACCATTAGGTTTGGTGAGGTTTTAAAAATAGTTCTTAATATCTGATGGACAATGAAGGGCAGGGACTTAAAAAGGGATACATGAGCCTGGCTGGGTGGGAAGGAGTCAGAGAGCAGAGAGCCTTGTGTTTTGTCCACAAAATGGATATTTATGTTTGGAGTTATTGGAGAGTCAGTGCTGGTTTATAGAAGGTGATGATCATGAAAAGTCTTGCCCTGAGGAAAGCTCACGCTGGGTCAATGTGAGTATTGCTCTTGTTAAAACCCCACATTGATGATAAGAGTTGGAAATTGCACCATGGACATGGGGATGGAGGTGTGAGGACTGAATCTGTTTGGGGTTGAATCATAATGTGTAACATATTGGCTATTAATACTGGGCACAATATCATACATTTTATATTCATTATTTAATTCTTTCAATCATTCCACGAAATCGGTTTCACTATTCTAATTCAAGGGATGAAGAATGCGAGATTGAGCACAGTGTTATATTCTTGTACAAGGCATGTAATTGTGTCTGGATTGAATCTTGGCATTCCAAGTTCCTAGGATTTTGCATTAAACTAATTAAAAACTTAATATATTAGAACAGAGTTAGATGTATAGAAAAATTTCAAGGACGTTAGAGATAGTTTCCAAGAACATCTCACCCCCTTCACACTGTTCTTAACATCTGCCATCCAAAATAACACCTTACATTTATTTGTCATAGCTCTTTATCCTTTTTGATTGTGGCATCTTCTCAGGCTATCCTTGTTTTTGACAACTTGGATAGTTTTGAGGAGTGGAGATTAGGTATACTGTAAAGTCTCTTTCAGTATTTTCTGATGTTCTATTCATAATTAGATTTTGTTTATGAGTTTTTGGAGGAAGACACCTGAGATGAAGTGTCATTTTAAACACATCCTACCCAGGGTGCAGCCGATCAAAGGGACTTATCACTATTGAGGTTGACCTTGATCAGCAGTGTTTTGAGGTTGCCCAGTATTAGGTTCTTCATTTCTCATCCTTTCCTTTATCAACTTTGGAAAGAGTCATGAGGAGGTCTTCAGAAGTGGAAATTTTGTTCCCGGGGCTAGAGAGTAATGTATGTATATCAATTATTACATTCTTCCACATGAGATATTTACCTCTTGTTATTTACTTAATCAATAAATTAGTTATTTCAGGATGGACTCATGACACTTTTTTCATACTTTGGGTTGTGAAACAATACTACTTTTTTTCTTGTTGTTCAATTTTTCCACTTTTAGCCATAGGAACTCTTTCAGATTCACCCTCTTTCTCTCGGAGTGGTTTACTTTAGTGACTATTTACTCATTGATACTACAAGATTTGCCAGATATTTCTTGCATATTTCTATCCTACAGCTGTTTTCTCCAAGAAGACATTTATTGGAGAATGGTGCTAAATTGTAAGTTCCGGGCACTATATGTGCTCCTTGCTACTGTGGACTCTAGGTCCTCTTGGCAGAGAGTGTAAGGTATACATGTATATGTGTGTATACTAAGCTTGTACCTATTAATGTATAAAAATGTGTCTACACACAACCATCATTATCTTTGTTCACCTACACATGAGTTCATTCTGTTGTATCTAACTCTAAACCACTATCACATAAAGCTTTCTAGCCTCCTCCTCTTATTTATCTTTAAGCTTCCATTTCACAGTGAGAAAAATATTCCCTCATCTGCCATCTTTCTATGGATTTCTTGATTCCAGTGTATAGGGTTTGAATTATTAAAATTGTTAATCCATACATGGTGGAATGCTACTTTATTAAATGGTGTACAATCTTTATGTATAGTTTCTTTGACTTCATTTTATAGGCTCCATTCATATCTAATATTACGTTTTCAGCACCTTTGTGCTCAGCCCCTACTGTTAGGGCAATTATATATTTGCTATATATTAGGTAGATTTGCAACATTTTCATTCTATCTGGCATTCACTTGACCTTTTAAATGAATTTCACTTGCATACCTAAAAGGCACTCTTTGTGTTGTCAAGTTTAATGTGTTTTAACAAAGGGATAATGTCATTTGTCTACAACTACAGTATTACAAAGAACAGATTCGCTGCTCTAAAAATTCCCTTGTATTTCACCTATTAAAATCTTCTCTCCCCTCAGTCCTGTAGCAACTAGAGAACATTATATTCGCATTTCTTTTTTTCATATCCAGAAGGTAATAAAATTGATACCAACATATGCAGCATTTAAAAACTGTTTTCTTTTAATTAGCAATGATTATTTAAAATTCATCCATATCAGTTTTGGCTGGATGGAACATTTCTCTTTATCTCAGTAATGTTCCATTGTATAGACATAGCACAATGAGTTTACCTATGAAGCTATTGAACATGATATTTTTCGCTTTCAGATTTGGCAATTACAAATACAGCTTCTCTAAATATTCATGTGTGGCCTTTTGTGAGGACTCCAGTTTTCATATCAAGCACATTTACACCTAAAAGGACAATTGCTGGATTGTATGATAAGACAAAGTTTAGTTTTACAAGAAAATGCTAAACTGTCTTCTAGCTGATCCATTTTATGTTCTCACTACCAATGAATGAAAGACGTATTGCTCCACATACTCAACAGCAATTGGTATTATCAGTGTTTAGTTTTTTTTCATCTTTTAATAAGTGTGTGATGATATATCATTGTGGTTTAATTTTGCAATTTCCTAAAGATGAATGATGTTTTTATCTTTTAAAAGATGTTTATTTATTTATTTTAATTTTTAAATTTTAGCATAGGTTTAGATTACATAAATGTCACATAAAAATATAGGAGTTTCCATATGCATCACCCCTTCTCCCTCCCATTCTTTCCCATATTAACAAATTCTTTCATTAATGTGGTTAATGTTACAATTGATGAACACATATTGAAGCAACTCTACTAACCGTGGACTATAGTTTATATTAGAGTTAACTGTGTGTCCTGCACTATTTTAGGTTATGACAAAATATTTAATGGCCTGTATCCATCATTGCAGTATCATGCAGGACAATCCCAATGTCCTGAAAATACCCCCATGTTACACCTATTCTTCCCTCTCCCTCCATTCAGAATCTCTGGTGGCCATGGCATTTATAACAATGTCAAAAGTTCTTCCATTGCTAAAATTATAAGTCATAATAGAAAAACAGTAAGTCTATTTGGTCCCTTGTTCATTCCCCAAGTTTGAGGATTTTGTGATGGCGATGCCCACTATGTTACTAATGGAGAGGGTGCTTAGATTTCATGGGGAATATGGATGGAACTATCTTGCTTGCAGTTGCAAACACTCTTTGTTCCTTGGAATGGGCATTGTCCATTATCATCTCCTTGTTAGTTGTCCTGGGTAGGATCAATGAACTGGAACATAGGTGTGGAAACTCTGCTTAGATTATGGGTTCAACTGGCACATTAAGAGACCAAAGATTTAAGAATCTGTGACACATGATTAGTAAGTATACTGCTAATTTTACATTCAAATAAAATGTACAGAAGAGCTCCATATTGGGAATCTACAATTGATTCTAACTCTTTTACTCTGGAGAGTATAAATTTTAAGTTAAGGCCTACTGCCAAGGTGCTGAATTCCTAACATGATCTGCACTGCTTATAGTGTCTAGATGTCTCTAGAGCCATCAGGAGCACTGCTGTTTTAGGCACTGTTTAGTGTAGCAGTCAGATTCTGCTAAGATATGTATAACTGTCACCTCTGGAATGACCTTCTGACTCAATTTGAAATCTTTTAGTCATAAAAACTCATTTGTATTTAATATTTCCTCCTTTTGGTCAAGGTCTTTTTCCAGATGCATTGGTGGTTGACACTTGGTGATAGTACCAAGGTGCTTGTGAGTTTGAGTTTCTTTTTGTATACTTATTTGGGAACTGTATATCTTCTTTTTTTTTTTTATGGATGTTTTTTACATGTTGATCTTATACCCTGTCACTTGACTGGACTTGTTTTATTTATTTTTTTGTTTCTAATAGTGTTTTAGTGGGTTCTTTAGGATTTTTTAAAAAGATTTATTTATTTATTTATTTATTTCCCTCCCCCCTCAACCCCGGTTGTCTGTTCTCTGTTTATTTGCTGAGTCTTCTCTTTGTCTGCTTCGGTTGTTGCCAGTGGCACGGCAAACTGTGTTTCTTTTTGTTGCATCATCTTGTTGTGTCAGCTCTCCATGTGTGTGGCATCATTCCTGGGCAGGCTGCACTCTCCTTCACGCTGGGAGGCTCTCCCTACGAGGTGCACTCCTTGCACGTGGGGCTCCCCCACATGGGGGACACCCCCGTTTGGCATAGCACTCCTTGCATGCATCAGCACTGTGCATGGGCCAGCTCCACACAGGTCAAGGAGGCCCGGGATTTGAACCATGGACTTCCCATGTGTTAGACGGACGCCCTAACCACTGGACCAAGTCCGCCGCCTGTATATCTTCTTATGTTAGGATTCAATTCAGATCTTTTGCCCATTTTTCAATTCAGCATTTGTTTTCTTATTTTGTGGTGCTAATAGTAATTAGTACATTTGTATACGAATCATTTATCCAATGAGCTTGTAAATACTTTTTCCAAAACTGCAAATTTTCCTTACATCCCCTTATCAAAGTTTAACCCAAAACCGCAACTTTATGTTTGAATAAAAACTAATTTATAAAGTTTAACCTATCATGTATTGTGCTTTGATTACTATATCTAAAACTCACAACCCTAATACAGGCCCCTAGATTTTCTTCATCTTTTAGTCTAGCACTTTTACAATGCATTTTACTTTTAAATGGCATGATTCACTTTGATTTGATTTTGTGAAATGAATAAAATCTGAGTCTAAGTTCCTTTTTTCTTTGGCATGAGTACATCTTATTGTTCCAGCACCTCATCTTGAGAAGACCATACTTCCTAACTCAAATTGCCATTTTCCTCTGTGAAACATCAGTTGACCCCATTAATGTGTGGTCAATTGTCTATTTCTTTAAGAGGATACTGTTTAATTATTGTGTTTTTATAATAAGCGTTGCAACCAGGTAATATGGTTTCTACAACTTTGTTCTTCTTTACTATTTTGTCAAAGGATGCAATAAAGATTGGTCATAATGTTGGTTGTTTAAAATAAAGTCTGAGAGAATTTAGCATGGAAAATATTGCTTTGACAAAATGTTTTCTATTAAGGACAAAGATTTCTAGTCAGAAAAACTATCAAGGAGAAGCAAGAATAAGTTCTCCCTGACATTTTCAGATAAAGATACTAGATCTATCTAAAAACAGTAAAAATATTAACTTAATATATTTATAGTACAAACCATACCATTTATTATACTTTTCTGCTAAGTGCTTGTGGCTAAAATTGCATTGCTCTGATACCTCTTCCAGGAAATTCATCATCTACATGGAAACAGAAAACCAAACATATGTTTTAGAATTTGCCCTCTTGGGGCTCTCAGAAGATACAGAGGTGCAGCCCCTCCTGTTTGGCCTGTTCCTCGCCATGTACCTGGTCACCTTCATTGGGAATCTGCTCATCATCCTGGCCATCATCACTGACTCCCGCCTCCACACACCCATGTACTTCTTCCTTTCTAACCTGTCTTTTACAGATATCTGTTTCACTTCCACCACGGTACCAAAGATGCTGCTGAACATCCAGATAGGCAGCAAAATCATAACTTTTGAAAACTGTCTCATCCAGTTGTATTTTTTCATACTTTTTGCACAATTAGATA